>NC_051183.1:149077024-149357023 GCF_013339695.2 Rhipicephalus sanguineus
GTGTACCGACGGTAACTAGCACTGGAGGAGCCTGCAATGTGTGTTTGAATGTCGGTAACACAGTTCGTTTGCATCGCTTTCCAGAGTCTCAGTAAGGTGCAGTGCGGCATTTCGAATTGACAGTATTTTGGCGCGTTACTTGAGTGATTCCGTGCTTCCGTGATTCCGTACGGTAACGCATGAACTACACGCTCTGTATTTGGTTCTTGCTTCGCCAGTGGTTAGTCCGTGCGCTTCTATTTTCTTGTGAGCATTCCAGGCAAATGCAGTGTTTGGGAGTGAAAAGATGTGCGTTGTGAACAGTGGTGCTGTGTTGACATTTCCAAGACTTGTCAAGAGGCTGTGCCCGTGTGACAGAAGATTAAACGCGTTGATAACCGTGTTTCGCCCTACGAAGTTGCGATGGTGCTTTATGAGGACTTTAAGGATTTGGCGCTGGGCTTGGCGCTTTCTTTTTTAACTCGTTGCTTCTCCTTTTTGTAATAACCGTAATTCGAACGTCATAACGTGTCGAACCGAAGTCGCTCGCCGAGACGTGCTGTAAATGTGGCTGCTTTGGCAGTATGCCTTGACTGTTCTCCGGTGAAAACTTGGACTTGTACCTGGCAGCGAAAGCACGTGGACGTCACGCTTCGCTCCGGACAGAACACAATTCTCACTGGTGCTTTGCCTTGGATGAAGTCGTAGACCAGCACCTGCTAACTACAGGTTTTCGAGCCCATCTGTCGTGTCGTTTTGCGCGGCACTGGAGTCTTGACTACAGCGGCCCACGGCGATTTCTCACGCTTCACCGGTGGACGTACACGTCTTGCTAGCGTTGCATTTCTACGTCAACGGCAGCTTCCAGTCCACGGACGTCTTTTGCTTGTGGCTGCAGAGCACATTCGATTCCCGATGACGCTGACGGCTGCTAATATCGTTGTGCCATCGGTGAGTTGAACTTGCGCAACTAATTTCGTTGCTATTCGTGTAGTGCTATAACGTACGTTTGTAAGTTTTTCATCCCAGCAGATGTACTGTCACCCCATGTTAAGTTCCAGTACGAAAAGTACTACTACCGCTTTGTATATACGTATATATGGCCAATATACATATATTGCAATATGAGCAAGTACACCAGCAGTTTTTATGATTTTGCTTAAGCAGGCTTTTATCTGATTATTAAGAGGAGCCTGTCTGTTTACCACGCTTGACAGTTGAGAGAAAAATATTTGATGCGAATTTATCTTCCAGGAGCCATTTAGCACTTTTTCAGGAATTCCCTTTATATTGCAAAATTACTTGTATAGAAGATTACCGCTGTGGCAGCACTATACTTTACCAGGACATATACATTATAGCATGTAAAGCTTACATGGGGCTTCAGTTTGTTTCAAATTGAATAAAGCATATTTGATAGCTATGACTAAGTGATAATTTTTGTGTTTCTGCAAAATACGTATTAAGAGCGCTTTCAATGATGGTTTTTTTAATATATCCTTTTTGGCCTCTTCACAGATTGCAGATTTTCGTAAGGTCGTGGGATACATCGATTGCAAGCACTGGCAAATCAAGCCACCTTATGACTTGGAGCACCTGTACAGAAATAGGAAGGACTTGTGCTCCCTAAATCTACAAGTCTTTTGCAACGGTGTCATCATCCAGCCGACCTCAAAGGGGCCTGGAAGCACGCATGGCTGCCTCATCTGGATGGACTGTGATCTGCCTGGGAGCTTCAAGGGTAGAAAACTGCATAATGGCTGGTTGCTAGGTTAGATTTTTTAGGTGTTTTAGGTGTTTAACCACAGTAAACACCGGTTAATGTACACATTGTTACTAACAGTGGATGCTTGTATTATTTTCACACAGCGATGCTATTGGACGCGTAAAGAGAAGCAAATTATAATAGAATTGACAATGTCGAAAGTGTAAAGTCTACAGCTTATGAATTTTACTCCATACATGTGAGACTGGAAAGTTGTGCTTTTGAAATAGCACAAGTACTTTTATTGCTTATTGAGCTCTTGTGCTTGTCACTCACACAGAGTATCAAGTGCTCTGCATGGAAATAGCAAGCGGGAGAAAATCGCCTGGCTGTTCGCAACATGCAGGGAGAAAGAACTCTAGTTCAAACCTCAGGCCACACAGGAGCAGTAAATGCGCATTTTACCTGCCGTAGCTTATATTTTTTCAAGGTTGTGGCACGTTGTATTTCCGCCGTACATGTTCTCAGCACAACTGCATAGTGACACGGTTATTTCTACAAATCGTATGTGACCTGAGTACCCGTTTGTTGATCTCTGAAGGTGACTCTCGCTATGCCTGAGAGCCATGGGTGCTCACCCTCCTGTCCGTGGCTGGCCCAGCTGAGCAGCAGTGCAGTGCAGCCCCCACCCATGCAAGACAAGTCACACAGTGCACCTTTGGTGTTCTGAGCAGGACACAGCGTATCCCTCGGCATGGTAGTGACATCAATAATAATGATGGTGAGTGTCTGTGGAAGCCATAAGAGCCCATTAACATGCATTTATGGAATATGAGTGTGTTTGTTGCTCGCAATCATTTCTCCTAATCAAGTGAATTTTTTTGCAAAGTGTAATTTTGTTAGGAAAAACCGTTTCGAGCAACAAAAACACACAATCCAATAATGCTTTGTGTTTTCAAGTCTTCAAAATTGCTCCTTCACACTGTATGATGAGGTGGCTATGTTAGATAACTTTAAAGTGATGAACAATAGCTGTTGTCTTGTAACATAGAAACACATGAGTACACTCTAAGAACAAATCGTGTATTTGGGAGTATTTCTGCTACACAGCAATAATCAAAATCTTGCTTGCTCGCATTTCCTTTTTTCAAAACCCGCTCTTGGCACTTTTCTATCAAGAATGCTATGTCACTTTGATAACACGCGCGTCATTCGTGACCCGGAAGTCCCGGGACCGTGGTGATAACGCGAGGAAAGTACGTGAGATGGATGACGTTTATAGTTGTGGGGTAGCAACACTCCCCAAATACTTGTTTTTTTCTTAGATTGTAGCATAGTGAACTCATTTTTGGTCGGCTTCTTGCACCTAGTGTAAAGCCGAAATAGAAGACAATTTATTGGCTTATGTCTCACTATTGGGCAGAAGTTTGTTGTCTTCAAAATGAACATCGTCGTTATAAATTTATATCATAAAATACTTTTTCAAAGTCTTCATTGTTGATGGTTCTATGTTTAGGCCTTTTTTCTTGTTTTTTATTATTTCTTCATACTTGTCATCGGCTTCTGAAAATTCGACAGCTAGAGTTGTTAGCACATATCAGCTGTCCATTTTTACACATATCACGGTTGTAACAATCATCTGTATTTTTCTATATTCCAGCAGTATCACTGGATCAGGTGCCCCACTGTCATGTAATTGCACAGTGTATCTCGGACAAAACACACAAGGCCAACAAGTAGAGAGCGACTACCAGTGACTGTGTCCTGCTGTTCAAAGTGCACGTCAACAGAAAGAATGCATTGTGATAGTTGGAACAGCTTGAATTGTGTGGTGAAAATCTGCACAGCTGCAGTTTAATCGTTGAGCAGTGCATCATTCAGCAATTCCTTGCACCTGAGGATTCAAAATTAATTAAATTCTGCATTTAATATGCCAAACCTTGGCGTTAATGTAAATCACACTGTAGTGGTAATGTGTAAATTAATTTCGGTCACCTTGAATTTTTAACATGCACGTAACTCAAAGTGCATGTGTGTATCTGCATTTCACTGCCATTAGAAACAGCAGCCATGGTCGGCAACCAAAACCGTGTTTTCATGTTTGGTAGTGCATGAATGAAACCATTGAAGCGCGTAGTTTTGCTTTGAGGATACACGCATTATTATAGCACAAATGATTTTATGTATATATGAGCTCTGGAAAGTCATTTTCCGCGGATTATTTAGATGTAAAAGGAGCGTCACTATTCCTAGTATGTCTAACAGGCTTTAGCACCTGTGTAATGTTATCCTATCGCATGCTTGTCCTCTTCAACGGTCAACCTTTCTGCATGTACTGTGTAAGTTTTAATTTTTTTTTCATATAGTGTTTGCTGCCATAGGTTTCTACATAATGTACTTGTATACTCTGCAAATAGTTTATCATCTATGCAGCTTTGCTCATATTACTGCTGAAAGTATTTATTGCTTTTTGTATGGTGACTAAGCATGCACGTACTTATGCTTTTTGATGCGCCTGTGCAATGGTTTAGCCTGAAGAGGGCTGCTGGTGTGCTCTAAACTTGAAACTGGGGACTTCGAACAAATTTGAAGGCTGATAACCATTACTACTATATTCAGACAAGTTGTGATAGCTCCATGAAAATGTATTTAAGATTCTGTAAACTGTTCCAGGTAAATGTTCTTAAATTCCTTTATTGTTGTCCATGTTTCATGCACCTGAAACATAATTACTTTGTCATGGCACATTATAAAAATGTTATTCTGCCCATTTGTGCTGATCAACATTGCAGCTGAGGCCAGCAGCAAGATATACATGCAAGGTACTGAATCTTTGCATCACATTCCTTGCCCAGCAGTGCACTGAAATTTTTTTCAAGCGAAATGAGAGACTGCTATAGAGCAGTCTCTCATTTGAAGGAAGTCGGCACATGTGCACATTTTGAAACCTTTTTGAGGAGTGTTTTCAGAAGAAGCAATAGGGTATTTACATGTCAACAACAGCATTATTTGTACCGAGGAGCTTAGTAACAGTGAATTGTTTTATTTATGTATTGTCCAGAATTTGTCGGAGCTGTGCCAATCTTCCAGCCCACGTCACCTGACATGGCTTGTTATAGTGTTGTCAATATGCCGGACTATGTAAATAAACTATGTGTCATCTTGCAGGCATGTACCAAAATGTGATGCATTGCATTTTTCCTTGACATCACATTGTCAGGGGCTCTTTTCTTATATATCGTCGTAGGCTGCCGCCCACGAAAATGTATAAAAACTGCTTGTGAGTGGGCAGAAGCAGAAACTATACATGAAATTGTTCCAAGAGGGTTTGAGAAATGCTGAGTTGGCACATAAGAGTGGTGAGAGATTTCTCTCGTAAGTTACTGCCTTGAAGCCGCATGTGCTCAAGACTGCGTGTATCAGCATTGTTGTTTTATAGCAGTTCATCCTATTAACTACTACTCAATGTATGTATGTATGTATGTATGTATGTATGTATGTATGCATGCATGCATGCATGCATGCATGCATGTATCTTTTAAACAAAAACTTACGTTTTTTTTGTTTAGTGTAACTTTCATAAACATTTTGCTATTTGATTTCTAGTTCTTTTTCTATCTCATTTTCATTTCTCAAATATGTTTTCTAATGGGCAAAAGTTAATGTAACCTTACAAAAAATGGGTGCATTCAAACAAGATGTTTCACTTAACAACGTACAGTTCTCAGCAAGAAGTTGGGAACTATGCAACCAACCAGCAAAAATAAGTTTATAGGACAGCTCCTCTGTGTAGCATTGCTTCTACACATTGCGTTTGTCGAATATGTACAACAGACTAGTTGACTTCAACCAGCAGAACCAAGCTTTCGCCCGTGGCTGTACATATTTTACATATGTGCGTGGTATTTCTACGTATTGTCATACGTGTTGCCAATTACTATTAAGGGCACAAAACTAGTCAAGCTGAATATGCGGATTTTTGTCTGTTCACCTGTCATCTATACTGTAACTGCTGTTGATAAAGAATAAACTCGCGTTTAAAATTTTCATGTACTTACCAAGGGAAGAGTAGCCCTTTATGACGCAAATGAATTTGCCATAATGTTTTCCCAGGTGTACTGTTTTGCCCTCTCCTCAGAACTCGATAGCCTGCTGGAGTTTTCTTTATAACCATTGACAGAGGCATTACACGGAGCTGCGCAACACGACAGAGACCGAGAGAGAAGACACAAACACATCACTGTGTTTGTGTGTTTTCTCTCTGTCCCTGTCGTTTTGCGCAGCTGCTTGTAATGAATCCCACCCAACTAGCACGGAAACGTGTCCCGACAATGGCAGTCATCTTGGCCGCAAGCATTTTGGCCGCCGCGTGTCTCCTGATGTTCTTGTAAACACCGTGATGTCTGACCAGCGCTCGAATAGCCAGAGTCGTGAAAAGTAATGTCTAGGTATGATAATTGGGTTTCAGGACTGGGCGCTCTTGCGATAGTAGTGGCTAGAGCAAAAAAAAAAAAAAAGATACTCTTATTTCTGTGATCCGTGAGGGAGCACGGCGCAGCGTTTTTGGGTCTAAAGGGGAGTGAAAGAAGAGAACGGAAAGACCACCTTCTGAAGAAAAGAGTGCCCGCAACACATAACCTCAGGCCGTGCTATCCGTTTTTCCATAAAAAAAAATACATGGGTGCTTGGCGACACTGCGAATCGAACCCAGTACCGCCCGCATTGTAGTCGGACGCTGTAACGACTCGACCACAGCTGCAGTGTTTCAGAAGACAGCTGGCCACAGTAACACTTACATCATTGTATATATATATATATATATATATATATATATATATATATATATATATATATATATATATATATATATATATATATATATATATATATATTATCTTTCCCTCGATTGACGCCTAATGCAAAGCGTCCGGTGAAAGTCGATCAGAAAAAAGAAAAAAAAACTCGGTATCCTAATGCATTCGCGTAAGGTGACTCGAAGGTGAAAGCCATCAAGTGTTGCTATATTACCTTGCACTTTGTATCGAGTGTGACATCACTAATAAACTATCGCTAATTGACTGTCACTAATGTCACTTTCACTAAGTGAATATTCAATTTGTTGAAGCGTATACGATTCCTCTCGCATTCCGGCCCTGTCAAAATGCTACGGTTAATTGAACCTGCGGCTTTACGCTCATACCTTTCTTACTACTGCTTTATATTTCTCTACAGTTCTCCGTAGGCTCAAAAGCCACTGCTATGTCTTGTACTGAGATCTTTGTAAGAAATGCAACATTTTACGTATAGCTACAACACACCCTAATGACAACCACCATACCGTGCTCGAACATGCCTAATTAGTCGAGTGGCAGCGCAGCTTCATGAAAATGTAACTAAACTGGTTGTGGTAAACAGGGGGGGGGGGGCGTTTCGCTCACATCTTCAAACCTTCAATGTTTTAATTTACGCGCGGTTTATAGATGCGGTGCATCTGGAGCGTTGTTCGCCTGCATTTGACGAGATAGCACACGGACTATTAACGCCATCGAGCAACTAGATTTTGGTTAGCTATGGCCATCAACGAAGCGCGAGCACTTGGCTTCGCGCAAGACTCCAGGACGTCTGCTGCAACGCGGCAACGCGGAAGCGCTGTAGCAGACGCCCGGAACTGGAAGCTGAGATGCAGCGAAAAAACATTCGCTATCATCGTATACCCTCGATGCTAGACGCTTCGCGTGCTGCCTTGCTATCACCTGCGCGCACTTCTTTCTTTCCTTGTCGTTTCATCGGCTTTCGCGTTGCCTCCTTGCCCTCAAAAGTGGCTGGTAAGTTAAATTTGTACCATTGCTATCGTAATCCCTCGAGATACGAGAATTCTTGGCTACGAAATTGCGTAGGCAAGAGAAAGCTTTGTGAATTCGGGCCCAGTTTCTTCGTTCGATGGGAACTTTGTAAACTCAGGTTTGGTTATATCGAGTTTTAACTGTGTTGGTGTGTTTCTGATGGTGCATGGTTTTAAAAAAATAAGGGTGCGGTAGTTAGAACTGACTTCTGCTTTGATTATCTTGCCGCAGCGTTTTATGTTATAGACTAGGCTCCGTGTTTTCGGAGTTTATTTTTCTTGAAATTCGGAGGGTGTTTTTCGGAGTTTAATTTTTTGGCGGGAATTCGACGTTTATAGGAGTTTATTTTGCATAAATTTCTATTTCTCCGAAATTCGGAGTTTAATTTTGAATTATTCTCAATGATGCAATATCTTAGATGAAATAATATCTTAACACGAAAACATCAGAACACACGAGGCGTTGTTGCAGAACAGCGCAGAAAAGGGGATGGTAAGCACACAAGACACAGTGCTGTGGCCTGTGTGCTCTTCGTTCCATCTTCTGCGCTGTTCTGCCGCAATGTTCATCAACCAACTAGCCCACCTAAGAACCCTTGTACACGAAGCGTATTTTAGTTGTCCGGAAAGTTTGAACGCACAAATACTACAATACCATACACCTACGTTTGTGCGTATTACAGCCTTAAAGGTTGCTGAAGTAGACGCAAGCATACTTTACGAGGTCCGTATATTCGGTGTCGTCAGACGCGCCCCACTGCCGCCAGGGGACAATATATCAAGATGTCTCGCACTCCCGGGAGCCCTACATATGTTGACGTATCTAGCTCCATGTGCGCAAGCCCTTTGTTAAATATGCAATGAGTAGTTTACGAGATACTGTTGATTTGAGGTAAAGTTTATATCGGATAAAACTACCGATGTGTCGATCACCGGTTAAAAAATACTTTCCATAAAGGACAGAACAGGGTCATATCGGCTGCTAAAATCGGAGTTTACCGGATAAATCCGAATTCTCAAAAATTTTACTGGAGATCGTTTATCGAATTTTTTCGAGTTTATCTCAAAACACGGAGCCCTAGTTATCGATCAGCAGTCGACGGTATCATACATCAGTGTTCATTATTTGTGTGCAAGTTTGCGTTCGCGAATAGTGCGCTATAATGCTCGTGATTGTACTTCTTGCTCTTCTTGGGCAATGTAACTACTGCTAAAATGTGAATATTACAGATAGCTATCCATGTTCAGTAATATTTTAGTTCGCTTCTTACAGTTCACTGAACAATAACGGATTTGTTGCCGCCGTGCACTGCACAATAATATTAAATAAATAAGGCATTCATGTCGAACGTCAACAAAGCTGTACTGTCACGGCGTCGTGACGTCGATGAAGGCAGAAGTTGGTGTATCCAAGATAAAACTCTGTGTTTGGCCCAACTTGTGGCCGGGAAACTCAAAGTCAAACTACAGCAACACACATTCCACACTGATAGCGGCGAACAGAGCGTCGGCAGTCGATCAACTGCACCGCGGCAAGGCGCATCGGTAATTGTACATGCGGCATCGAACATTCGAGCCTTATCGCTGGTGACCGGATTAGGTCGAGAATAAACTCAGCTGTTCGCGTTTCCGTGCTCAAGCGTAACAGATGATCTCAAAATAATATGGAATGTTCCCAGACATTCTGGCGCGGTTTGCGCAAGGCAGAAGCTACACGTGCGATTGGCCGGTAACATAACAAAACATAAAAAGAAAGGAGCGTGTGTGGCATTGCGCCCCCCCCTCCCCCTCTGAAAAGGCATCGTCCCGATGCTTGTAACAGAACATGAAGGGGAAAAAAGTGCACACACAAAGGAAGTGCAATAATAAGTGCCTCTGTGCGCTGCTTCACACGTTACAATGAACTTTTACCAATTCGCCCAATTTTTCAACTTTACTGTTCTTATTGTACGCATTCTTTATGTAGTATTTTCTAATGACCGGCACACATAAAATCGCAAACGGAAGAGAAAGAACTAGAGTACTTTCTTATGGGACAAGGGTGGACTTATTTGTTACTCTGTCCGCAATAACTTGCTCTTGAGACTGCCTCTGAAGGAGGGAGATTTGTGGGATGAAATTACAGGACTGTCATCGGACGTATAAAGGCACCGTGAAGCATTACGTCGTTGTCTTTTCTTATTGTTTGACCTGCTCTCATTCCATTGTTTTGAAAGAGTCAGCTAGGACGTATAGACTCATTCAGTTCAACAAAATTAAAGGTAATGAGTATGGCGTAAGGCTGGGTGCTGTGTTGCTAAATCACTGGTATTCGGGGTATAAATCAGCTCTTTGTGTTGGCTCGACGTTTAAATTATAAGTCTTTCGATCTTGCGGGAGCGTCATTACGCATTGGTCATTTGCCACGAGGGCTGGTTCGGACACAGGGAATATATATTAAATAATATGCACTATATGTTCTTCGATTTTCGGCACACACCTAGCTATCACGTCTAAACTTCATTAAATGATTTTACAGCGAAAGCTGTTATGAGATCATTTCACCGGCCGTTTTTGGCGCCGTAGTTGTCCGCCGCCGCCGCCGCCGCCGCCGGTGTCCGTAACCAGTATCGCTCGAAATAAGAAAAAAAACTAAATAAGAAAAAAATTCCAGGATGGAGCGAGGTTCGAACCTGGGTCCTCTGCGTGGGAGCCCAGTATTCAACCTCTGAGCCATACCGGTGCTTGAAACTGCTTTGCTAAAAGGTCCTATACAGGCTTCATGTCGGGAAGGAACCACATTAGCATATGCAATATAGCGTGGTAGAAGAGTAAAATAAGCACCAAGCGTAGCACAACGCGAATTCTGTAACCAGGCGTCACACAATGCGAATTGCGCAACGAGCAGGTTGTTGAATACTTCCAACCCATTACAAAGGACCCTTGCCATAATTCTTCATCATCAGGCACAGCATCAACAAAGTGCGCATAATGCCTTACATGGGTTTAGCAGGTACCAACGCTCTCCGTAGAATGACAAAAAATGGCAGAGTGCCTGCTGGCCTACTTCTCAAAAATTACAATTTTTATAGCGTAGTGGGTTCCTCGCAAGTGCACTTGGATTGATTGCCAAGGAAGCCCATAAGCGCATGATACACTTCCTCTGGGTCTCAGTAAAATTACAATGATTTATAGCGTAGTGGGTTCCTCGCAAGGGCACTTGTATTGGTTGCCAAGGAAGCCCATAAGCGTATGATCCATTTCCTCGGGGTCTCAGTAAAGTTCTTCGCCCCCCCCCCCCCCCCACCCGTCTCTTTCCCACGTCAACGTATGTTATACAGCATGACGGGAGAGGGAAATAGCGACCGGGCGTCACCCAATGCAAATTACATAACTGGTGGGCCGTTTAAAGATTCCAACCCATTACAAAGGGCTGAGCCATAATTCTTCATCGTCATCAGTCGTCGCGTGAACGAAGTGCACATAATGCCTTACAGACGTGTAGCTGGTGCCTCGCTTCTCCGCAGAATCACGAATAATGGCTCAGTAGGTGCTTCCAAACTTTACAAAAATTGTGATTTATGGCGTAGTGGGTACCTTTCTAGTGTACTTGTATTGTAGCCCCAAGAGAGCTTAACGGGCTCTAGAAACGCCGCTCTTCCAGCTTTCGCTACGGAGTGCGGCGAGCAAGGCAGCTCGTTGTGCTTGAAGCGCTGGGCACACACACAACAGGTGATCAATTGTTTCGTCTGCCCCACACGCACTGCACGCAGGTGACGAAGCTCTGCCGAGCCGGTGAGCCGCGGTTATTCCCGCGGCTACACAGAGGGACCTCCTTTTCCCTGCAAAGCACCACACCCAGGTTTTCAAGGCAGTTCTTCGCTTCCTTGAGGACACTGGACTGGCCAACCGGCTATAGTAGCCGCCCGCCGCGTCCTCGGTCATGGACAGCATTCCTCCTCTCCTTCTCCTCCCTCTTCTCATCTTTATCTCCCTTTCCCCCTTTCCCCTACAGGCGCTGAGCCGTGCTCCCAATTAGGGTTGCAGAAGTTGCGCCTTTTCCTTTCCTCAACCTCTCCTCCTCCTCCTCCTCCTCCTCCAGCTTTCGCTGTGACTGTGCTGCGGTTTTAGCGCAGGCCTGGCGTTTTTTTTAGCTGATGTTGTATTTTTACGCGCTTCGCTCGTGAAGCATTATTGCCTTGTACGAAGCGACACATTCAGGAGTGCCAGAAAATTCATGCATCGGCGTCATTCGCAGCTTTACATCGTTTCTTTTCACCTCTACGTTATGACGCAGATCAATTCTAAAAAACTCTGTGCACAGTCTCTCTTGGTCACCATTGCGCATTTCGCGGTCTTGCACAAACGCCTGGCTCGCAGAACCTGTTCTGACTCCCCGTATCTGCGCGTGCGCCGTATTACGGTGTAGTCTTCTGAAAACTCAGGACTCACTAGCGATTTCGCTATTGCATATCTGCATGCGCCTGTAACACAGAGAGAATAAGCGATTGCCTGACGGAGGTGCTATAGGCCACAAAAAGCTCAAATTTGCCTACATCTGCGGGTGAAAACTCAGCAGAAACTTGATCGTACTGCGAAGAATAGTATAATGCAGTGTTATGCCGTATTGAATCTTGAATGCATGTGGTGTTCGCGGATTGAAATGTGACATCAAAATATCAGGTATAACAACCGATATAGGCGATTGCTCGAGAAAGCACAGTATCGGGATAAATGAATTGTCCTAAAGATCACAGGAGAGAAGGAACGAGCTTGTAGATGGTGCACGCTCTGTCGGAATGAATGTTACGTGGAAGTCGATGCTTTGTATCGGGCTGTTTGCCATTGTTTGCGATTATGTTAAGTGTTAATGAAATCAACCGACGTGTCATTTTGAAACGAGTAATTAATTGTTTGAGTAACGTAAGCGTGATTCTAAAGACAACATGCTGACGATACGATGACGCTGACGGCGTAGTAGCAAAAGCGATGGTGTGATGATACAGGTGTGGCACTTCTACGTTCAAAGAACACAATCTGTTCTAACACATAATTCGCACTCGCTAAAGTGGTACAATGCGTCATGACGTCTCGGAGAATTGCTTATTATGAGTGGTCAAGGGTGCGAATTGCTGAACTCGCTCCCTAGTTAACAGCGTATTGTTGCTACACCTATTGTCTCAAAACGGCGTTACCATATTATAGTACGCTGCCGTCTATACCCTAACGGACACTGGGGAAATAAGATTGAAGTCCTAACGTGAAACCTGTGGGCTTCTTTTTTTTTCTTTTCTTTATAACAGCGAAGCTCTTCTAGCTCGGCGTAAAATGTACGGTCGAGCCCGAAAACTATCATAATCGTGAAAGGGTATGTGCCCCAGAACTTGGGAAAATCCCACTGCTCACCGCTACGGCGTGGCCTATAATAACCCTGAGAACGAGTACAGAGAAAGAGAAAAAGAAATAGAGAGAGAAAAAACACTCAGAGAAAGAAAGAAAGAGAGAAAAAACAGAGACACGAAAGATATCGAGAAAGAGAAAGACAAAAATTTTTCCAAGAAAAAATTCTCCACGAGGCGGGATTCGAACCCACGTACCCTCATTCCGAAGGCGAACGCCTATAATAACGCGGCTGTCCAGGGACGCTAGCAGAGCACAGCCTTGTATAGTATAGTGTAGCAAGGGGGTGGGAAAGGGAAGTGAGCGTGACGAGAAGGGATGTGATAGTGAGGTGGAGGGAAAGGAGGAGGGGAGAGAGTAAAGCGTAGCACAGAAAGAATGAGTAATATAGAAATAGAGAGAAAGAAATGCAGAAAGAAAAAGAAAGAGAGAAGGTCAACGAATTAGAGAGAAAGAAATAGCGAGAGAGAGAAAACGATACAAAGAAAGCGGAAGCAAGCGTCGCGTCGTGTAGCGACCAGATACCGCACCCCCTGGCCAAGCCCCGCATGTGTAGTACCTAAGCCACGGCCATAAACGGAGGCATTACGCACAACCTCCGCTCTATGGTGCATAGCCTGGCTGCGCCCGATCGTGTCCAGAGAGTCATGGGGCGTCATCAGAAAGTGCGTACTCTCGAGCAGGAAGCCGCGCATCTCGAAGCTAGACGTGCCAATCGACGGGGAGTACGAGCGACGACGGGCCCGTGCTTCGCTGTACCAAGCTTTGCGCGACTTAGTGCGAAGTGCCCGCATTTTTTTTCGAAAGTACAAAACGTAATAAGACTGAAAAGTAACCTGATGTTCATGCAACTCCTTTGTTTTGTTTATACACCTGAAATGCGCGATTTAACTAAGCTCAGTTGATTTCTTTCATAACCCATATCCACTAAGCGAAACTGCGCTGAATTTCATGGTCATGTTGTCACGTAGTCGTGACGGCGAAGAAGACGGCCCGGTAGTTGGGCTATTAAAGACGTAACTTTTTACTTGGGCGGAATTGTACCCGGGAAACGAACAGTAAAACTACGAGCAATACAAGCTGTACACTGATAGCGGCGAACAGAGAGTCGGCCGTCGATAGTAGCATCTGCGGTAAAGCGCCTCGGTATTTACACACGCGACATCCAACATTCGAGCCTTTTCGCTGGTGGCCGCGTTAGTTTCAGAATAAACTCAACTGTTAGCGTTTGCGCACTCAAGCCTATAAGAAGATTCTCAAAGAACCTGGAAGGTTTCCAGACCACCGGGCGCGGTTTGCGCGAGGCGGTGGTTATACGTGTAACGGACCAGTTACATAAAAATAGCAAAAGACGCGCGTGTGGTAATATGGAGCATATGCAGCTTTGCTTAATTTTAAGAAAGCTTTTCAACAAAAATGGTGATTTACCTATTGAAATGCCCAACAAAAAAATGAAATCTTAGACGTGCTATAATTGAAGCCAGATGAACTTTTAACCATGCAATCACAGCGATCTATGGGTACCTTGGGCCAGGCTCGTAGCCAGGAATTTTTTTCAGGCAAGGCCCACTTGCGGAAAACCTTAGGTATTTGAGAAAGACACCTATTTTAATTATTTATTTTTGGCCAAAACTCCTACTTAACGAAACATTTTTTTTGTGGGGGGGGGGGCATAGCCCCTCCCCCTCCCCCCCTGGCTACGGGCCTTCCTTGGACACAAACAGCCAACACGGCTGCCTTCAGTTCGATGTCTGACCACTTACCTGGCTACTGTGCTTTGCTCTAAGGTCGTGCACTTAAAATGACGACGGCGAAGGTAAAGATGCTCGCGTTCGTTCGCATAAGATGAAGTTACGCTATTCCGCCATAATTTCTGCAAAAAAACGCACGACTTCAAAATTGCGCTTCAGAAAAAACCTATGGTGAGCTCTTGTGTAACACAAGTCGATAAACATTGTAAGGAACAAAATGAAGACCATCGGAGAGCGTTCTGTAATCCAAGCGCTGTCATATGACGACGGTTCACGGAGTATCGGCCACTCTTTTCATCCTAGGATTTACGCCACTATTGAATGAATGAATGAATGAATGCACAACTTTATTTTTCCCTGGTTAACGGGAAGGGGGCAATGGGACAGAGGGTGGGGGGAGGACCTACTTCAAGTAGGCCCCCTCCACCCTCTCAGCCCACTCCAGGATGGCCTAGATTCGTCCATCAATCATCACCATAATTGACCATTATGATGGAATATTTTACAAGATAATGGTCAGTAATGTATAATGGGCATGGTGGACGTAAGTTGGGTGTTGTGTGTGCCTTATTGAAGCCACAGTGAATCCAGTTTAAGCCGACATCCGCCGTGAACAAATGACAAGCATCTGCGTCTGCATGCAGCTGACTATCCTGTAAGGGGATTAAAAAAGAACAGCAGTTCACAGCAACAGCTGAACATGGTAAGCGTTTTCTCTGGGCCGGTGAAGACGCCTACCGTGTGCATCTGTTGATGCAACCGACTGTTCTCTTGGGGTCCCCGTTTAAGGTAGTCAACTCGGCACAGAGGCAAAGGTTTCTCACCTGCTTAGAGGGGGACACAACAGCAACCGCCATGCCTCCACCCTTTCCACTGCACTGTCCGCCATTATTATGGAAGATATTGCATCATTATGGTGGATTAAGGTAGCGAATGATGGACAAGTCTTCAGTAGGGGAGTCAGCGCTTGCTTTGCGTTGTTATTCACTGTGGAGACTAAAGTTCTTCTCTTCTTTATATGCAATTACGAACCAACAAGCCAAGTTACACGTCATACTAAGGGCGAAGAATACCTCTTTGTAAAAACTAATTCAGGCGATTTATTACACAAGTGCAATTTTGTACCTCTTTACAGGAGCTGTGCATCATGATATAAAATGTGGGTAACTATAGGCGAGTCTGTCTCTATTATTAGGAAAAGCAACGCGAAAAAAAAAAACTAGATCGCATTGAAAACAAACAAAAAACACACTATGTAGCGCCTTCCTCTGCAACCCTCCGCCCCCCCCCCCTTCACCCGCCGCCTTCCTGTCGCCTAGCTCAAAGCAATATACCAAGAGTGTAAGTGCATGAACTTTCCAAATAATGTTCATCATATTGAAACACAACGTGCAATGCGTTATGCGAATCGAAATAACGCGAAAAGTTTTGCTTTGTCTAATATTGGCGCAGTTTCAGCTTGTTGATTTACAATATGGTAAGTAAGAATATTAAATAGCGTAATTAGGCCACAAAAATATTTGTAGAAAAAAAAAGCGCTTTGCATTCGTTCATATGTTTTTTTATTCACTTTGCAGTTATACTTGCAAGCTATACTTGCAGTGTTAAGTGTCGCGAAATAGATTACCTAGTAGACCACGGAAACGAAATGCCAGCGCTAGAGCCCGGTGCGCTTAAAAAAAAAATTAAAAGCTTCTGAGCCACTCTGAGCAGGAAGCCGGTTGATTTGTTGCTTTTGCTTCCGTCTAAAACTGGAGGCAGCTCGCTCTTTTCTACTTACTTCAGCAGACCAGTTGACGACGGTAGTAATCGTGACGTAGGCGCTTTCGTTGCATTTCGAACGACATTTACCTTGCGCTGACCAGGACTTTTAAGCTGCACGCTGGAGCCACTCCACAGCATCAGCGCAAAAAGAGGAATCAGGCGACGTTGATTCCTTGCGCACAACAAGCCCACCGACACCAGAAACCATAACGGGGCTATCACATTGTGAGGTTAATTGTTGCGGCAGGCTGATCAGAATTGAAATGCCCGTTGTAGGAAATCAATCGATATCTTCTACCGACGGTGACTTCACGTGTAGCATCCCTCTGGACGCGGGACACCGCGGGAAAGAAACACTATCCAAGGTTCTTTAAGTTCCATCTACCGCGTTTTGTAAGCGGTCGCTGTTGCTCATAGTAACGCATGAGTAAATCCGTGATTGAAGTACTCCTATCTGCTGCTTCTTGGATTCCTTTAGATGCGAAGCAGCTTATGGCGGAGTTTATACCGGTGGTGGTGTGCGGCGTGACCACCCTTACTGCGCATGCGCAAACCCTCTCCACAACCTCCTCTCCGCTCCCCCTCTCCACTTCCCCTCTCACGCACGTCATTCTCTCCTGTGACGAGTAGGCAGCAGCGACGCCTCCGCCGTCTTGACGTGGCACGAGCGGCCGATGGCCGCCTCTGCTTCTGTGGCTCTGGACGCGGGGCGCTCGTGCTCTCCTTCCCTCGCTGAAGAATCCCACGACGACGCCAATGGCATGGACTGCAGAGAGGCAAACGCCCATGGTGTTGTGACTTTGCGGGAGTCGAATGCCTCGGACGCCGGCAGTTCCACGCAGCGGGAGCTTGATGGAGACTGGAAGACAGTGCTGACTCTACGCCAGAGGAAGGCACAGGCTCGAGAACGCAAGAAAAAAAAAATTACACCATCTCCCGCTCAAGCTATTTCCCCGCTGCTTCACATCCACACATGGTTTCCTTTAGCGGGAGATGGTGTAAATTTTTTTCCTCCTACAACCTCCTCCCTTCTTTCAGTCATATATAACGCGCAGCTGCGCCTAGTTCTTCCACAAAAGGCAAGATTTTTGGCCTCCCTGGCCTTGCAGAGGTGAATTTAAGTTGGAATGCTCAGATTCTGGTTAAAACAACGATGGATGCAACCAAAGGCGAAGGGATAACAGTGGCTGCAGCGGTAAGCTACGGGAAAGAGGTGCAAGCAATTTTGTGAGGGGCTGTGGTTCAAAGCGGCAGGTCGAAAATGCCGACGCTGAGGTAACCGCGACCCCTATTCACAGGCCCTACTATGGAACTGTCCGTAAGTAATAATGGATCTCATTTCATGAAGCTACATAAATTATTAGCAAGTACAATCAGCCAATAGGAACTACTTCGCGAACTCTGCCCCACCTTTTCATGCAGCTTTCCCCGCTGCAGTCCTGCTTGCTGCACCTCTACACTCCAAGAAAAAGAAGAGTATGCGTGACTCTTTTCGGAGAGTTCTGACTTGCCACGTATAGGACTTGCCACGTATAGTCACGGTGACTCTCTTGGTGGGTCAGGGTCGGCTCGCTCTAGGAGAGTCCCCTGACCCTCTAGGAAGAGTGGAACGACTCTCATCCGAAGGATCACGTTACCACTTATAGGGAGTCAAACGACTCTTGCCGGTAACGCTCCTAGGGTGGTCAAGGGACCCACACCGAAGCATCACGCGACTTCACAAGTATTTTAAGCTACTCATTTGATCCTTGCTCTACTTTTGCGCGACTACTGTTGAAAATAGTGGAGTATTCATTTTAAGCAAGTCCAATAATACTTGCCGTTCTGCCCAGCGACTGTAAAAAAGAATAGTTCAGTTTTAGCATTATTTTAATAAAACTCGTCAAAACAACACATATTTTCCAGCAAAGTTATATAGAAAGCGCGAAAAGATGGTCTGTGATTTCCAATTAAGAAGTTTGGGTATTCCTCATTTACATGCTTCTATGAGTATAGCCAACTAAAATGTGTGACTGTGATGTGCACAGTGTCATATGGTGCTAAATGAACAGCAGAAATCGCCATCATGTTTCCATATTTATTCCTTGTGATTAAGAATAAATCAAAAAAGTGGTGACGGCTTGAGGCATCAGACTTGTGGCTTGCTAGGTTGTCGCTCCTGTCCAGCGTGAGCACCATGAAAAACGGTATCTGAAAAGCAGAACGTGATATTATGATGAGAAAATAAAATCGCAGTAAAGGTTTGCAAAACCTACACAATAAGTGGTTCACACAGACATAGTAAAGGCTAACAACAAAACAACAAAACACATCCTCCGGCAGCCAGGGGCATGCCGTGAGCGGTTATTGACCGCATGTTTTACAAACGTAACCCAGCCTTAAATAATCAGATAAACAGATGCGAGTACTAGGGCCCGAACGCCACCCAGCGCGTGCGTACGTCGTCTACGTCGAGATCAGACATGTCATATGCTAGAATTAGCGCACATAACTTCCACAATCACGTACACTCACTCGATTCTGTTATATCGCCCAACGTCATCGCAGTGAATGCAAACCACGAAAACAGCAAAGAGAAACGAGGGAAAAGAGTGCACGCCGGCGGCCGCAACAACGCGCGCCGTCGAAAGTCTAGAGCTTTTTCACTTTACCGGCGAGGCATGTCCAACTTGAATGACTACCGCATACGTTCCGGAAGCCACCGTACTATATCTGCACCTCGAACTACCGTCTTTAAGCCAACAAAAACCATTACATATAGTACGTCTAAGCGTTCTGTACACAGGCTTTTTTTCCCCTTTCCCACGCGTGGAAGCACGATGCACACTGAAGGTCGATGGTAATGTTATTATGAAGTAAACTAAAGTGCATCTCAAAACGACATCTTGCACCTTCAGTAGTGCTGCAGACACGACGTGCGATCAGCAAGAAATGACGCTCGATTATTGTTTCCATCGCTCACTTTATGGGAGCTTGTACAGCAACGCGCATAACGGTGGCAACTCGTTAACTGACAGCTTTAGTTGGGCATGCGCAACAGCCCCGCGGATACAGGCTACTGTTGGAAATGGCTGGCAGGTTCCGCAGAGCTGCTGCAGACGCCCAGCTAAAACTGTATAATTAGTACCTACGAAAGCGGTACACTCACCGTTAACTGGCGCCCGTTGTCGGTGTCCGCAGCTCCATGAATATTCAGCCCTCCAAGCGTCACTTCGTGCACGGCTCGAGCCGGGCGTCAGCACCACCGAAGACGCGCAACCTACGCAACCACGCAACATATTCCAATAGACCAGGACACTGAGATGACTGAGACTGCTGAGACGACTGAGAGAGAAGAGCGGCGCGCCACCCCGGCGCCAACCCCGTCTACGTTGGCGCACAAGGCGCCACAACGGCGCCAAAGGGCGAGCGCGCGATATGTATGGCGTATACGGCGGCTCTTCCGTATACCGAAGCCAATCGAAACGCGCTTCAGGAGGGTCCAGTGACTCCTTCCCAAATGCGAACTCTTTTTCTCTGCCTGTACCTTCCAAAAGGGGTCAGATGGACACCCGATGAGAGTCACGGTTCCATGACCCTCTTGTGACTTTCTTTTTTCTTAGAGCGTAGAAATGTAAGCACAGGTGCCGTCGTCTTATAAATGTCTTCGCGCACTAATACTATCCAAAATAAGAAGCGGAAGCGCTTCCGTAGAGCTAGGCCAACAACGCAGTTTGTAACCTACAACGTCCTCCGACATTCTACATTTATCGGTTTTGTAAGTGAAGTTTGTTTCATCGAGCTGATCAGATCAGAACGCTGATCAGATGATGATGAAGACAGCGTCAAGAGGTCATGTACACAGTGGCACTATGATATGGAAAATCCAGGCATCTTGTGTAAGCCGCTGTTAAAGTAAAATAAACTTTATTTTTTAAAATCATTACACACCAAGTTCTTTCACCGGCTCTAGATATATGAGGGACGAGGCCAGCTAAGGACAACCGCCTTGAGAAAAATTGCGCGAGAAGCCTTATCGTAAGAACAGTGGAGCTAGCTATCACCATGTTCAAGGTTAAGTAACTAGAAATGTGTGCCCACGAGATATAATAATATACTCTCGGTGTTACCGCTCCTGGTGCACGCATGCCCCTATGCACCTGTCTTTTTTCTTAACCCTTTCCCTGCCGAGTTTTTGGGCGGAGAACGATACGAAAATACCGATTTTATTTTACTTGCCTATTTGATTCTACGGCTCTCGAAACAGCTCAAAATGCTATTGAAAGGCACTTTATTCGCAGGATACAAGCTAAATAGTCTTTTGAAAATTTGTAGAGGATTGGCTTCACTTAACTGCACCTCGGAAAGTGCCCTAACCTGTGCAGAAAATGGTGCAGGAAATATCGTTTTTAAGTTTCAAATTAAAGCGCAGAGACATGAGAACTCGTGAAAAAAGAAACTGGCACACACAAGTTGGGGTTTGTTTGCATATATATCAGCGTCCACTGCCCATACTTCCAGATGCGGTCGTCGTCTGAGTCTGATGTTTCAAAGAAAACGTGCTGCTCCGTGTAGTCGCTGCTACACTCTCAGGAGAAGTGCACTTCTTCTTCATTGCAGAAAACTTTGGCAAAGAGGCATTTTTTTTCTATTTTTCCCGAATTCAGCAGTTGACGGCAAGCGCTCCGCGCACGCACAGCGGAGGACGCCATTTTCAAATTCCATTTACCAGAATCAAGTACTTTCTCGGCCAAAATTCATGCTTCGAGCACGTTTTTAAATTTTCCACTGCACCATCTGTAACCTGCTTGAAGCCAATGGGGACTAAGCAAAATTATTCAGGGTAGCTTAACGGCAGCGCCTCCAAACACTTCTTTTAGCTTGGACGAGCCGCGCTCGTCTCCAGTAGGAGCGATGCGAACCGAGTGGACGAGATCAGCTTATCTTCCGTAGTAAACGGGTTAAAGATGTTCTTCTTTCCCGTTTTGTGTTTTACATCTCTGTATATTGCGCAAGTAAAATTTCATTGGATGTTCTCGCCTCAATTTGTCTGCTTCAAGACTCCAGTGCTCCTCTTTCTAGGCAACAAGCCTACAGTTATGGCCTCAGCATTGTCCTGCTGAGTATAACGTTTCGAGTTTGATTGCCACGCGGGATATGCGTGCGATGCAGTTCAATCTGGGCACAATGCAAGAAATAGCCCGTTCAACGTTGTGCGTTAAGTAAAAGTTATAAACTGACGGGGTCCTTTATGCAATCGCCTAAGGATACTCGAAGGCGAAAACCATCTTTTTCTTCTTAGTCGATTTATTGATCCTACGCCCCCCCCCCCTCCTCGTCGTCCAAACTCTTTCTTTTCACTGCCTGCATACAGGAGGCATTGCAAGCTTACCTGCAGCCCACGTGGTTTTGCACTGCCTCAGTGATGAGTCCACCTTTGACCAAGCCACGATGGCATACGACGTTACGTTATGTGAAGCCATGATGGCGTCACGACTTCTGGCGATCTCTTACGTCATGATGATACAATATGGTGACGTCATCACGTGACCACGATTTTTTAATTACGCTGGTGGTCAATATTCGCATTTGATGAGCCTTCAAAGGCTTTCGTCTTAGTAAACTCCAGGATGTCGTACCAGCATATCACCCAGAATGCTTCGCTGAAGTGTGCCTTGTAATAGGGAATTTCGGGAAGCGAACAGCTGTAACTTGAGGGGGTTCTAAATGTAAAAAAAAACACCCTTTCAGGGCAATCCGGAAGAAGTTCGTCGCACTGCATGGTAGCGATTTCTGGTATGCCGAGATGACACGCCTTGTGTTGCCATCGCTTTAAAACGAAGCAAATTTATTTCAGTCATACCGTTGCTTCAAGGAGAAAGCACTGCTTCAACAGTGTCTGTGGTAATCAGGCATTGCAACTGCAATCCTTCCATTACGATACAGAATTTCAACGTGGGCGACCTTTCACCAAACCAGCGAATAATCTGAGCCTTCTCTCATGTAGAACTTCGTTGTCTAAAGATGTACATGTACGAAGCTGCCGTATAAAGAAGAAAGTACAGCTATCTTCTTTCGTAGTACTGATCGATGCTGTCATCTTTGTTTTCTTCGGTGGTGTTAGATAGGCCGCCGAAAGATGGAAGCAATACAATTCTGGTATATTAAAGCAGAAGAAAGCCTTGTACAAAGAACGTATCTTCCGTAGACACACATTCAGCGTTTCGGTGAAGCAGTATTCTGTTTGCATTGGTGTGGCGTGCCCCCCATACGATACCGAATAGCACTGTCAGCTTCCTTCTGTAATGAATGCGCACGTGCCTGCCTTAGGCAATGTTCTGACCGGTATATGTTCCTTGTTTTCGTACGTTCAGCTGTTAGAACTGCGTATACAAGTCAGCCACAACGCTTGCTTTAGTTTTGCTTTAGGTAATGATAAAAAAAAATCTGGGCGAGTGCAGGAAACTGAAGCAAAGAAATTATATGCACATTTGCCATCGACAAATGATCGATAGTCTCCTAGACTAAATCAACATGTACCCATGAAGGAATGTTTTTTTCGGCGTGTTTGGCCGTTCGTAAACAGGTGGGAATAACTTAGTGTCGTGTGATGCTTTTGTATTTCCAATTGCTCTGCAATCACAGATAGCATAGTGATGCCATTTACTGATCTGCTAGACATGACACTATGTAAAAATATTGTTGCGTCCGCTGTTTAATATAGCATATTGACTCGTTTTGTTGTGACGGTAAAACAAAGCAAAATTCATTGTCATATTCTACTTCCAAAGACGCAAAAATTATAATGTTAATCATTTCGAAAGTTGAAGTCGATAATGTAGTTTTATAATCAATTATTAATTATTAATTATCTGAATCACGTTGGCATTATGTTGCTCAAGCTGAGAAGTACGTTCACATCAGCTTCATAATGTTCATGAGACATCCGTTCATATGATCATACGTGGATGATACGGGCATCCCAGCTAAAATTTTTTCCGCAACGTTCTTACTGCAATTCTCGACAATCCTATGTAGAACGCCATGATATAACAGCTTTTAGGGCCAGAGATATAGAAAATCGTAGAGCTTTGTAGTTCTTTTTGTTTTGTAATTATAACCTCGAGAATACCGTTTAAGCCTAAATTGAATACTGCGAAAGTTCAGGTATATAAAAATTCGTAATAAAGCAATACAGTGAATCCTGTATTTAGCGTTTCAAATTATAGCGCTGTTCAGTATGCCGCATATACAATCTGGTTGGGACCATTGAGAAGTTATGCTGTTCACAGTGTCCTGCTTAAATGAAATGTTCACGATCTAAAAACTCATCTGGTGCAGCAGAAGCCCTGGCAGTGTATTTCTTCCACTTCAAGCCGATTACAATCTATTAATGAGGCTAATGCAGGTATACACGCGGTTATTACATTACGATAGAGTACATACATCCACGCTTGTTATCATCTGATGGAAGAATAATACAAATAGTATTATATCCTTCAGATCCATGAACAGCAGCATTGCACCATTCATGCATGTTTCGATAGAAGTTGAAAATACCGAAAACACCACCACATGCTACATTATTCCCACGTGGGGAAGAAAAGCATACCACCTAGTTAAAAACTGCGGAGCCATTTCACTTTTCGAAGGTGGACAAAGAGCGAAGCTGTGTGGTAGACGTCACAGGTTGGTGACAAGAAATGTCGAAGCATAACCGACCACACATCCTGCAACTTAATCCAAAATGTCTGTCCGTAAAGTCCTCTGTGAGTTCACTGCATGCTCTTTTAAAAGTTTTGCATTTGAATAGCACGCGTCTTATTGCCGCGTCATGCCTCGTCTTCTCAGGCTTTCCGCATATGCTCGGCGTTTTTTGTACGATATCAATTGGTGTTCACTACCCGTGCGCTATTTCCTGAATTTTTAGTGGACTAGTGGTGAGTAGTGATATTTTCCGAACTTGTACGGCCCAAGCGTTTTTTGACCGCGGATGACGAAGAGCGGAAGTAAATGCCCTAGTCATATATATGGCATCGCTTTAAAAAGCATTTTTCGTTATATAGGAGGTAGCGCAAGGCGAAATAATAAACAGTACCATACACGCATGGTACTCTACTGAAAGGTTGATAGGTGAGCTAGTAGGTATAAATTCATTATGGCAACTTGGCTGTAAGGAGTCTATGCCAACTAGCCCGCCTTTCAACCCTAATCTAATCTTAATCTCAACGTAAAGCAAGCGCAAGTGAAGCGTTTACATCGCGACTCATCCAGCCACGGTGCATGATAAGGCAGCTGCCGCGCAACGTCAGTGGCACCCGAACAACCCGATCGCCTGTCGCGTGCGCAACAAAACAACCACAGTATAAGAGAATTGATTCGTCATTACATATTACCGCACAGAATATAACGTGAATACGTCACGATACCATAATACCCACATTGGAATAACAACAATTATAGCACCAATAACAATAGCAACAAAACAATAACAAAAGCGCAACGGGAATCGCTGGGTAACCGTGCTGCATACTTCCTCAGGTTTCACAATAGTGGAGGTGCTGAATTTTTCTTCTACTCGGCCAATGTATTGATACTAACCTGCTCCCCTCGGAAAGCTTTCTGAAGCTAACGTGGTTTCGCATCGCCTTCAGGATCGGGGGTATCGCAACCTTTTTGCATCTCCCTCCATGATCGCCCACTTTTAACTAAGCGACGATGTCATGTGATAGCGTCATTAGGTGACGTCATGATGGCGCCATATGGTGGCGTCATCACGTGATGTTTATTTTTTTTTCATCACTCGTGTTGACGCCGGCGACGCAGGACGCCTATGCTGCCGACGGTCAATTTTTGCGCTTGATGAGACATCTGAGGTTTTCGCCTTAAAAAATAAAGGTATGCTCAAAATCTTTCGACAGAGGGGTTTGAACTGTGGCGCTTAAGTACTTGGTGCTCCGACCAGTACGCCGCAGGCGTATGCCTCCTCAGGCGAATCAGAACGCCTTTAATAAGGTGCGAGCCTTAGATGAATGATTAAACAAGAAAATTGACCGCCGTCTCGCGTAGGCGCCAGCTCAAGTGATGCAAAAAATCATCATCGAATGATGACGTCTCCATATGACGTGGTAACGACGTCACAGATTGGCAAAATTTGTGACGTCACCACACGTGACATCATCATGACGTCACTGAAACGGCAATCACGTGACGTCACATAATGACATCATCACAAGACATCAGCGTTTGGTCAAAGGTGGGCCGATCTATGAGGCAGTGCAAAACAAGGTAAGGTGCCTCCGATCCTAGTGGCAGTGCAAAACCACGTTAGGTGCGGAAAGCTTTCGATGGGGGGGCAGGGACAGGACCAGTGCAATCGACTTAGAAGAAAAACAAAATGGCTTTCGCCTTCCAGTCGTCTTAGGTGATTGCATAAGGGACCCTGCGAGTTTTATGTTATGTCTCGCGTGCAAGCACGCGTATCAAGATGCTTGTCGCGTTTTCGGCAACGCCGGTTGTTAACAGTGCAGCTGTTTAAGCCGACCGTTAGTCCGTGCGGAGTGAACAGAAAACTATCACCATCATGTACCGGCACGCGCTGTCTTCATCCTCTTCTCTCTACTCGCCCTCTTTTTCTGCTTCGCTCCCAGAACACCCGCGCCAATTTGTCCGGCGGGGGATTTAATAACGCAGTGACTATTCTGTGGTCCAGACCACAGCATAGAGTGCAGCTTTATTCCGTGGACCAGACCACACAATAAACTTGCGCGCTGTGGGCTGTGCAGAAATATTCTGTAGCCCAAGCAGCCCACTTCTCTTGACGACGGTTTTCTGTCACAAATTGCGAGGGTTCATTCTGTGGTCTGGTCCACAGAACAGGCACTGTTAATGCCCTCAGAAGGAACTGAACCCACCCCATGAAGACTTCGATTTGCCAACGCTCGAGCTCCCTTGACGACAGCTTCTCTCGCGAATCTCAATATATGATCGCCGTTTTGTGAATCGCTATTGAACACGCGTATCATGTATGCGTGAAAGATTCCAATGTTTTGACATATGCCAGTATTGATATCAGCCGCAGATAAACTTGTTATTGTAAACGGAAGCAGCAAAACGATGATAACAAATGACAGCGGTTCTAAAATTTCGTGAACCTGATCTATCGCGTGCGGAACACTAAAGTCTCTTTCACCACAGCACGTCTGTGTCATGTAAAAAAGTGCACTAACATTTGCACGAGAGACACGTATTTTGAGCAATCCTTCTGAATGGGCGCGGCCATAAATCACCCGTAAAAGAACGCTAACGCCACCGCGAAAAGAAAACAACAATAACAAATGACAGCGTGTATAAAATTTTCTGGCCTTGATCCATCGAGTACGCAACGCTTAATTAAGCCACTTTCGCCGCAGTACACCTGTGTCAAGCAAAAAAAAGCGCAATAAGATTGGCGACAACCTACTAGTTGTCACTGGACACAGCACACTTTGTCACTTAAATATATACACTTGCACGCGCCGTATAATTGCGAGTACTTGTATGATCGTCAACGTCTGAAAACTTTACAGAAACAGCTAAAGTAGCCCCTTGCCAATCTCAGTGCACTTTTTTTGCACGACACTAGTGCACTGCGGTGAAAGTGGCTGAAGTGTGTCCTGACGCGAGAGATCAGGGCCAGGAGGGCCAGAGTATTAACGCGATAGCGTTAGAGAGCTCGTGTCGCAGAAATTCCGTCGTCGGTGTCGGGACCGTTGGTCGCGTTGGTTGTGAGCGAAAAATCATCCGTGAGCGAAAAATCGAGAAAGGAAATGGACAACTATGTCCATCTAGCGGAAACATATCAAGCCAATGCCGCCTTTCCAGAGGAGGCGTTGATCAAGCAAACAGCAAACGCTAGATAATGTGCTGCCATCTGTGAGGCATTGTGAGACTCTTCATGGCCTCCGAGATGGCAAGCGCGCGGCGTGCATCTTGGAGGCCATGCGACTCTTGCTTTAGATCAAAAACCTGTATGTACAGGCTGTTTCACACTTAGGGGAAATCTCGGAGCGCGTGGCATCGGGATGCGGCCAGCGCTGCAACCACGCGCCATCAGCAGCTCGCGCCTGCGCAGATGTACAACTCTACACCCTTGAAGCGTCTGCGCACGCGCGAGCTGCTGCCGGCGCGCGATTGCAGCGCTAGTCGCATCGCGATGCCAGGCGCTCCGAGATTTCCCCTAAGTATGAAACAGCCTGTACCATTCTCGCGCGCGCGCGTGTGTGTGTCTGTGTGCGTGTGTGTGTAACAATACACAATAATAAGTACGCACTTAGTGGTTGAAGTGCGCACCAGGGGCCGGATTTCGCTATTGCGTTCAACTCTTAAAGGCGAAGCTTAAGGGTCCCCCAATTTTTTTTTAGTAGTGTCGCCCTTTGTCGTTATGATCCCCTTCTCGCGGTGGCGTTGGCGCTGTTCTTAAGGAGATCTGTGGCTGTGTTCGCACAATCGGGGAGATCGCTCAAAATTTCAGTCTCCCGTGCAGATCTTAGTGCACATTTTCTTTTTGCATGACACAAATGAACTGTGGTGAAAGTGACTTAAGTGTTCCGCACTTGATAGTTCCGGTCCAGAAATTTTTAGAACCGCTGTCATTTGTTATTATACGCCTTCTTTTTGCTCCTTCAATTCACGACAAGTTTACCTGCTTTGGCATGTCAGACCAGGAAGCATGCCAAAGGTGGGCTTCGCCTTCGTATTTCGAACCTTTCACGCATAAGCGTCTTCCATCTCGCGTATACTATGCCCGGAAATGGCCTCCTTGGTCCGGACTTATTCACAAAGCTGCGAGCGAATATTGCGATTCGCGAGAGAAGCTGTCAAGAAAGAAGGGCGCAGTGCTTATTCTGTGAATTAGACTACAGAATAAACCCTACCAATTTGTGAGAGAAACTCGTCGTCAAGAGAGGTGGGCTGTTTGGGCTACAGCGATGTCTGGTGCGCACGGTCCACAGAACAAGTCTCTTTGGTGTGGTCCAAGAAATAAAGCAATTTATTTTGTGGTCTAGTTCACAGAACAAAGCTGCAGTTTACCCTGTGGTCTGGTCCACAGAATAGATTGGGACTCTATTCTGTGGTCTGGTGCGCAGAAACCGTCGTCAGGAGAGGTGGGCTGATTGGGCTACAGAACATTTCTGCACAGCCCACAGCACGCAAGTTTATCGTGTGGTCCACAGAATAAAGCTGCACTCTATTCTGTGGTCTGGTCCACAGAATAAAGCTGCACTCTATACTGTGGTCTGGACCACAGAATAGTCACTGCGATTTAATAACTCTCATGGGCGAGATATTGGGTATAGAGAGAGTGAAAGAGAGATAGAAAGAAAGAGACAGGAAGAAAGGAAAAAAGAAATTATTGGCGAAAGAAAATTCTTCGCAACGTGGGATTCGCAAGGTGGACCCACCATCCGAAGGGGAGAGTCGTAACCACTCGGCTATCCAGGCACGCTAACAGAGCATAGCGTATGCTTGTATAGTATAGTAGAGTAAAGAATGGGAAAGGGAAGTGAAGGTGAAGAGGAAAAAGAGAAGAGAATAATGTGAAGCTTAGCATTGAAAGAACGATAGAAAGGGGGAATAAAAGGGAACAAAAACAGAAGGAGAAAGAAAGAGATTAAGGCAAAGAACCAAACGAATAGAGAGAAAGAAATTAAGAGAGAGGGAAAGTGATAGAAACAAATGGTAAAGGAGAAATAGAGGAAGAGCGAGAGAGAGAGAATGGGAAGAAAGATAAAAATAGAAAGAGCGAGAAAGAGAAAGAAAGACAAAATTCGAAATCAACAGATAAAAAATCGGCTATGCCAGGATATAAGTAGCGCTTGCAAAGGTTCAGCTCATTATTCTTAGCTTTCCAGATTGTCTAGGATTATTAGCCTTCTTCTGTTCATTCTTCGCACGCTGAACCGCTAATTGCCAGGGATCCGATGAGATAAGCTTCCCGGCTGTTCTGCGCCGTTAAGCAGCATTTGCGCTCTCCTTCTCCTTAGCGTTACCCACCTGCAAACGCCAGTCAGACGCGCCATCAAGCGGCTTCAGCGCAGTGTCAGACGGCGACTGCACAGCGAAGGCGAATAGCTGCGCGCGCGCCGGCGTCAGTATGTCTGCCATGGCTACGACGTCACTCCTCTCGAATGCGCAGACCAGCAGCGGTGAGTCGTGCGCGGCGGTGGCGGAGAGCGCGTAAGATGCCGGCTCCGGTGAGCCAGCTGTGTGACATTGCTGATCCTCGCGCATGCACAGCACGGCTCATGAGAATCCACGCGAAATCGGCTCCGGCTAGGCAAGTGTAGCTAACGCTACAAAAATACATGGAAAAACCAGAGCGATGAGAGGAAAAAGAGAGGAAGACAGAAAGAGGAAAATACATAGAAACAAAGAAGGCCGCCCAAGGGATCTTAGGTGGGCTAGTTTGTTCATGGACATTGTGGCAGAAGAGCGGAGAAAACAGGGCGAAGAACACACCGGCTGGCCAGTTCCGCCCTTCCTTCTGGCTTGGCACCACTAGTGCGCAGCACCTTAGAGGCCCGGCTTGTCTCCATCCGTAGATCTCATGGGGCCTGATCACGCTCAATATCAAGTGGATATTTCAGGCACAAAACTAAGCTATCAATGCTCAAAACCGAATTAAAATAAACGAACGAGATCTAAAACATTGTGAACAGATATAAGCAAAAAGCAATCGCAATAATTAACTTATATTTGCTAAAAGCGTTTCCGACACATGTGGCTGACTTCGGCGCCACGCAAGAGAGGGCGCCACCACCTTGCTAAGCAAGCGATTCTCTCTCCCACCGGTCCTTCTCCAGCGCTAAATCTGAAGGGGGAAACAACCTGATTGGACTCGCTGCAGAAGACACGTATCTTAACTGCCGTAAAAAGCAGGAAGTCGATGAAGCTCAGCAAAAAGTAGCGCGCATGTCGTGTCTCCATTTGCGGATCTCCCTAACAAGATTTTTCTCGTGTGGAAGAAATCCTACATGCTTACGTCAAGCATTGACGTCATGGACAGTTTGGTAAACGGATCAGTGGGAACTCTACGAACGGGAATGGTTGGGTGCCCGTGCTGCGCACTTCCTCCGGTTTCACTGTAGTGGAGCTGCCTTTGGCGCAGGGCTTTCCCCATAACTTACTTGGTGCAAGCCAGTGTTGTGGCGCTTGGCACTTTTTCGCAACGTTTACGGAGTTTAGTCCAGTCTCCGTTCGTGTATTCGCATTGACAATGATGACTTATGTCAGCAGACTTGCGCTGCAGCTTTTTTTGTTTTATCTTGTTCTTTGTTTTTTTGTTTTTTGACATCCCTTCCCCATGATAATGATAGCGCATTGCCATTATAACTATCCAAAACAACCAAGAAATGAGAAGCTGTTAGCACATTGGCTGTTACTATACTTTGGCTGGGGCTTGGAGCTTAAATACGTGTCTTCAGTACCCTGGCATCCTAAGTGCGCAGCACATTCTAATGTCGCTTGGCGCCACACAGGCAAAACCATGCATAGCGTAGTCATGTATAGTATAGTACAGCAAGGGGCTGGCAAAAGGAAGTTAGGACGAGGAGTAGGAAAAGAAGAAAGGAAGGGGGTAAAGCGTAGCTTAGCCATGTATGGCTTCACACAGGCAAAACTATGTATAGCATAGCCATGTAAGTATGGTATAGTAATGGTGCCGGAAAGGGAAGTGATAGTGAGAAGGGAAAGGCGGATAGAAAAGGGTAAAACAAGGCATATCCACATATGGTGTCACGCAGACAAAACCATGTATAATACAGCCACGTATAACATAACCATAGAGGAGCGCACGGGGTGGGGGGGGGAGGGGGGCAAAGTCTTCCCCATCGGCTTCATAGGGAGGAGGGCGCTACGATGAACCTTCGCCCCCCCCCCCCTCCTGATGAGGAAAACCTGCGCATGCCTAGTTTCCGTGTATGTATAGCATAGCCATGTATAGTAAGTATAGCCAGGGGGTTGGAAAGGAAATTCAGGCTGAGGAGGAGAGATGTGAGGTTAGGGAGGGGAAAGGAGGAGGGGAGGGTAAACCATAGTATTACCATGTGTAGCAAAGTAGAGCAAGGGGTGGGAAGGCGAAGGGAGGGTGAGGAGCGGTGATGTGAGGGTGAGTACGAAGGAAAGGAGGGAACTGGGCGCCACTACATCACAGACGAACATTCCCTTTCCTGCCATGGACGCCTCGCAGGTAGCACGTTTCGAATGCGAGCGTCGCGTATGGGCAGGAGAATTACTGCTCCGCTTGACCTACAGCTTTCACGTGGAGTGCAAATGCACGCATATTTTAGACTGTCGTATAATATCGCGCAGTCTTTTACTCATGGCGGTGTCTTCAACGCAACGGCACCTTTGCACTCTCGTATTCACATTCAGTGTGCAATGATTTTAGTTATACGTACAACCAAGCATTGCCTGTGCACTCATTACTGATGAAGACTGGACACCGGTCAAAACTGTTCCAGCGAACTGAATGCTCCACCAGTGAATGATTCATACGGCGTAGTGCAACACGACAAGGGAAGACAAGAAGGACACCTACACAGCGCCCTGTCGTGTTGCGCTAGGCCATATGAATAATGAATCATAACCAACTAGCCCGGCAACGTGTCTTGGCCAGTGAATAAGAGCGAATGTTTGACCGGTTGCTCAACGATTCACTCTGACGAAGGCAGGTCCTCCTTAAACGTTCTGTTTCGAACGTTTGTCGTGTTTTCCGTTCTGTGTCGTAGCTTGAAGCAATCCAACGAGGCTACGCAAAAAATAAAAAAAAAACGATAAGACAGCCAGCAATAGTACTGTTCTGGCTTTTTTGTCATCGTTGTGCTATCGGACTGATTTAGTCTGTACACTCTAATCTCGAAGCAAGGCAAATAGAAAGGCTGATGAGACGACAATAGCAATAGAGGTATATCGAGGCACACATAGTAATGACAAGCACTTTATTTTTCGTGGCTAAATATACCACTATTCCTTCGGTCGGTTTTTCTGTGTTACTGTTGTAGCTATTCAGGCCACAGTAAGAGTTCATACAATCTCGCTGAACTTGCTTTAGTACACGATATTATTTAAACAATGAAATCAAGATAGTGAGAAACATTTTAATGAAACGCTGGGGTTGTTTGTCTGGCTATTCGCCTGACATGCTACTCCGGGTGCTGGGTGACGATTATGATACAATGAAACCAAGGTAGTTATTAAAGTCAGTGCGATAACCAGAGGCCAAATCCACGTGGTTTCTACAAGAGTGAATGCGGTCCTTTTTTTGTGTTTGTGTACACGTAATACACCACGAGAAACTTCTGGGAGATTTTTCCAGGTGCTTTCATAATATAAATGCAAATACTTGGAGGTCGCCGCTTTTAGACGGGGTCATTCTCATGCATGAAGGTAAGGTTCACAGCGCAGTGAATGTTTGGTGTAGGGCTGTGTTTACGCAGCCTCGTTTTGGATTTCATCCGCCGCGCATACATTCTGTCCCTGGCTAGTAGCAGTAGTGACTGTGGTAGAAATGACGCTTATTTCTGCACCGCATGAGGGAGCGTGGAACGGGACGCGCTACACACATGCACTGTTTGTCTTCCTGACCCTCTAGCACTAATATCTTATTCACGGAGACTGCAGAGGCGAAGCAAGTTCACACATAATATATGGACTGGTTTCTTCTTGCCCATCTCGAATGACACAGAGTTACACACTCGCTGCCATGGTCGCGATCGGCGCTGACTAACACTCCCAGGTTTAAATGCACATATATAGCCCATAAAGTGGACGGGAGGACGACCGCCGCCGTAGCTCAGTGGAAGAGCATCGGACGCGTTATTCGAAGGTCGGTCACTGCCAGCGGCAAGTTATCATTTCGTCCACTTTACTTTGTTCATATTTATATCCTTATTACTACAAATAACATCCCCTATACTTTCCTTGGCATTATTTTCTGTTAGTTCTCATAAATCTTCTTTTTTTGCAATTCTACGAAACTGTAGTCATTCTACAGTGCCTCTTTCACCTTTTGTGCGAGTGATTTTTTCCGCTTGCCACGTCACACAGAAACACGCGACATAACATGACAGACAGACACTAGACAGACTAACTTTCTTTGTTCCTCAGGAGCTACCGTCAAGACCCCTTAAACAGGAGGCCGTTGTAACCGCTGGCCGCGCCCACGAAGAGGACAGACTGACGTGACGCTCCGCCCTTTCCTGGGCCCTCTGGATAGCATGGGCTTGCTTTCGTAGTACCGTGCTTCTCATGGTCTCCGCCCATACGGCTTTGCTGGAGAGAAGGTCGTTAGACAACGCTTGGCATCCCCAGAGCATGTGAGTCATAGAAGAAATGGTTTTGGTGACACATGATATTTATTCGTTATCACTTTCTCCAAATGGAAAACTGACAAATTTTTATTAAACTCTTATGCCGCTCTGTCTGCAGGAGGACCAGAGAACTGATTCGCTATGTGATTGTCCTGTAACAATAAAAAGCACTGAAGGACTCTTTGCGTCGTCTATTAGGGTATTGACTGCTATTTTTATGATTACCTGAATTCTTTCGTCCGTACGTGAAAAGGAGTAGCCCGCGTTACATAAAAGGCCTAACATTTCCTAAGCAACATGTCATTAGAATCATTCATATCATTTGAATGCTTAAACGATCTCATCAAGTAGGATACAACGTGCACACAATGTGGTAATTGTAACGTGGTGATTTGCAATCTGCAGGGTGCAAGGTTGCAGTGAAAACACAAAGCGATCATACTTGGTTGTGACATCGGAATCGGTAAACACTGTGCAGTCGGGTAATTAGGTCATACTCAAAAATCTGATATGTACACTATTAAATCCATTTCGAGCTTTGCCAAAACAGTGCATGCTCCACGTGTCGATAAATCGGATGTAGACGCGTGAAACGTTTCATGGTAGTTTTCTTATCTTCGGACATCTTCTTATCTTCGGACAGCTAGCCAACCATTGTAAATATTGGCATCAGAACGATCCTATGAGTGAAACATTTCTAATCCTGCCATACTATCGAATGCCCCTCAGTCTTCGCCTGTGCATCCTTTAACAGGTCGCTGATGAGCTAGTTAATGTATACCTGACTAATAAGGGTAGCCGCCATTACTAGCATGGAAAAAGTGGCACAAAAGCAAGACCCAAAATAGCTAACCTCGGCAAAGAGATCACAACAAAGTGTAGTCTGCAGTATTTAAAAGTGAATTGTATTCATTCACAGCGCTTTGCGATAGGTGGCTAGACACTGGAAGCTGTAAATGAGTACGTCTACTTAGAACAGGTAGTAACCGCGGAGGCGAACCATGAGAGTGAAATAACTAGAAGAATAAGGATGGGATGGGGCTCATTCGGCAAGCATTATCAAATCATGAATGGTAATCTACCACTATCTCTCAAGACGAAGGTATATAACAGCTGCATCTTACCGGTACTTACCTACGGAGCAGAAACCTGGAGACTTACAAAGAGGGTTCAACTTAAATTGAGGACGACGCAGCGAGCGATGGAAAGGAAAATTATAGGTGTAACCTTAAGAGACAGGAACAGAGCAGAGTGGGTCAGGGAACAAACGGGGGTTAAGGACATCATAGTTGAAATCAAGAAGAAGAAATGGATATGGGCCGGGCACGTAACACGTCGGAGGGATAACCGGTGGTCATTAAGGATAACTGACTGGATTCCAAGAGATGGCAAACGCGTGAGGGGGAGACAGAAAATTAGGTGGGTAGATGAGATTAAGAAGTTTGCAGGTATTACGTGGCAGCAGAAAGCACAGGACCGGGTTGATTGGCGGAACATGGGAGAGGCCTTTGCCCTGCAGTGGGCGTAGACAGGCTGATGATGATGATGATGTATTCATGATCGCTGACGTTGCCTCCGCTTCGTTCGCAGAATAGCTAGCCGGACGTAATTTGACCAACGATGATGAAACTTGTACATCCTACATTTTAGCCAAAGGCGCCTTGTTTCTTTTGTAGGGAAACGATAGGGCAGTGGCAAGTTCTATTTGTTCTGAGAACTCGAACAGACTTCTGATTGTAGGGTCACACAGAGGGAAGATGCTGTCAGAACATGCACCAAACAGGCATCAGACATTCCCGTCAAAAGAAATTAATAAAAAAAAACCTCAAAAATTTTAAACGTGGGCTAGTTTCTAAGCCTGCTACAGTCATTGAGAAGGCAAGGAGAACGAATATTAGAAAAAGAAATAGGTTATCGTGAAGTACATATTTGATTCGAACTTCCCATACTTGCTTCAGAGCTCCAGCATTTTCCTTTAACGAAACAGAACTCTGCAAATAGAACTACACGCGGGCGGTGTCGACGCTTTTCTGTTAGGAGATATTTTATGGCACGCACCTGGTGAAGCTAATAAAGACAGCGTAATTAAACCTTTCCGGCCCTAATGAGAGATCCTGCTGCATCAAATTCGAACTTTGAGCTGGTCAGTGTGGATCCAAGTTTGAGCGTTTATTTATTCTATTTCTTGCGCTTCGATGCCCACCTCTCCTTGTCGAAGCAAGAGCACTATAAGCTTCAAATGAAACCCGAACAGCGGCAAGCGTTCGCAGTTGTATAGTGTGCGCCGTCCAGTTATCATCATGGACAGGCGCGCATATATGCGCACTTCTGCCTAACAGGATGCGCGCGCATGTTCATGATGATAACTCGACGGCGCGCACTATTAGCCCCAAGAACGAACACTGGCGTCGCTGCAGTCGCGGCGAAATGACTTCACGGCAAGGACTCGCTTGCTCCGCCCCCGAAACTCGTTTCTTTCTGCGCCCGCCGTTACCCGCTCTTTCGCGATACGGTGGCAATTACTCCTCAATTTAACGATGCAAATCTGGGAAGGTACAAGGTTGAAGTATTTATTACTAGCGAAAGTTAACTAAGCAGTAGAAAGTTTGGCTAATATATATAGGATGGGCAAACTTCCGTCCGAACAGAAGACCTACTGTGAAAATGGTGATGCAAGACAGCAAGACATTCGTTGTTACCACGCGTACTCCAAGAAATCGGTGCCAAGAAAATACTTATGATAAACTTCATAACAACATGGCATAGTCTCCGAGGTTAAAATATGTGTGTCGAAGTATTACAATTAAAGTTACACTGCAAACGGGTTTGAGCCCTTTAGGGAGTTTCGGGCTCGACGCATAACGTGCATCTAAAAGGTACTACGCAAAACCCCCTTCAAAAGGAGGTTCAAAAGGAGGTTTTATTTACATCCAGTAAGGGAGTGATTAGACGGAACTAAGGAGGTAAATTTGTGTTTTTATTGAACTCATTTTGAGGGCTTGAACGGAGCGCATTGGAAGTTTTTCTGGTTCTTTTGAGAGCTTTTAAAGCCTCCTTTTGGAGGTAAAGTTGGTGTTTTTATGTAAGCCATTTTGGGGGCTTGAACAGAGCGCATTGAGAGTTTTTCTGCTTCTTTTGAGAGCTGTTAAAGCCTCCTTTTATACGAGGCCCTAGAGCGGTCGCGAAATGAAAAAAAAAAAATACATTTTAGGCAGTATACTACGTTTACCGGCCAATTTCCGCTACTATTCATCACTAGGACATAATAGAAAATGGACATCAAAGTATTTATGCACAATCATGACATTTGCATACAAGTACGCACGACACAGGAATCGAACTCGCGACCACACGCACTCAAAGCAAGCACTATAACCATTACACCGCAGCGCCACCACTTGCAAGCATGCTTTTTTCGTGGGCTCATATATGTACCAATGTATGTACAAAGCTGCTGGTAACCCGTCGGCACAACTTCGAACTTCTGTTCTTGTACCATCGGCGTGTGTTTGCTCTTGCGGAAGGTCAATACATAATTTGCGGGGCGTCATGCAGGCCGAGCCGATCGACGTAAACACCCTCGGCTCCGAATTCTCCGGTTCACCGTGTCGTGCCGCTAGAAAAATTATAAACGTGTGCCCTCTTCGCTCGCGCTAAATTCGTGAATACCAGCGTGACAAAGGTATCTTCAGATGAGCGAACGTATGTGCATTCCATGAGCGTATGCTGTGGAGCAATTTTCGTTATTTCTGCAACCGCGAACTGCGCGCGTCCAGATGCGGCAGCGTGTTATGAGCGGTTCGAAGACCGCCTGCGTTCTCATATGAAAGTTACACACGCAGAGGCCCGACTTAGAAGAACATTGTAACGCGCCTATATTAAGTGCATTTGATGCGCGCGTACTGCCGCGAGCTGCACGCAGGGGCAGCAGCGCGCTCTGAGCAGCTGAACAAAAAGCTGTTTCCGCAATTGGCGCTTATTCGCAATGCACCCTTTAGCGCGGACCGCCTGCGTTCGCATATGAAAATTACACACGCAGAAAATTCCAGAGTTACAAGGACATTGTAACGCGCCTACATAAAGCGCGTTGAATGCACGCGTACAGCCGCGAGCAGCGCCTTCTGAGCAGCTGAACGCTTATCTGTTTCCGCAATTAGCGCTTATTCGCAATGCACGCTTTAACACGGCATTCAGTGATTCTCTATAGCACATATTCAGTATTTGTTTGCTTTCATACTCGGATACTACCTACATTCCTTACTAATTAGCTTTTATTGGTAAGCATCACGCCACCGCGTTAAAGCGAATGCCTAACGCGTGCCCCAAGGTCAAGGTCAACCTCCCCAGTTTACCAGTGACAGGTCTCCCACAAAACAAAAAAGTTAATGTACTTGAACTTCTCTCTTGTGAACGTCCATGTGTACTTGGCCCTCCCCTCAGACAGATGATGCAGTACCCATTAAAAAAAAGCATTACCCTCTTCCTCAATGGAACAGCTGTTCTTGAGAAAATATGGTTCTGTTGAATGACTTCACCACAGCAGCAGAGAGGTTGGCTTGTTTGCAATTCAGAATTTCACAATCGTAACACAGAAACACGAGGACTGTAGCAAATATGCAGAAAACTGGAAAACCTATCATATGTGCACTCCCTCGTCCACCTGCACACTACGTTAAACTTTATTTATACAACAGCAACCTTCAATTATGCTACTATTGATAAAAGATCACCCAATCTACGTTAGAACACAGTGATGACTTTGTCTTTCTGTTGCCTATCTTCTACAATGTGTCATAATCTGTGAATCATCTGCTCAATGTGTTTGGTAATAAAACACAAGCAGTTACATTGAGCAGGCAGTGTTTCAGCAATTTGTTTTGCAAGCACAAATTCATTTCTTCAGTTTGCATGCACGACAAGTAGTCATACTTCAATTGATACAAGAACGAGTGGTTGCAACATTTTATTGGAATCAAAACAGCAGCAGTTCTCGTGTCAATGTAAGGATATAGGTATATATTTCCATCGTCGTGCACAGAACCTACTCCCAAAACTGAACACGTGGAACAACATATACAGTACAGCCCAAGCACTATACATAATTCACAGCAGTAAAGCAATATGAAAATAGGGTGTAAAATCTCATCACGATGCGCACTAACGTGTGCACTTCACCGTGCCAGTATGTAAGTATAATCCAAAAAAATAAGCTACCCAAGGAACTTGGTGTCAGCCTACACACGAAGGCAACTAATTAGTACAATAAGGCTAGCATCACTTTTGGGAAATATGAAACCGTGTAGACAGGCAGTTGTACAGTTTTTTATTGCATTAGTTTGCCCTATGGCATCAAAACATGTCGCAGATGATTTTGGAGTTGAGCTTCCTACAAAAAAGCCCAAAATAGACCTGTGGTGTTGACTGTAGGTCCACTTACCAAGGTGCATAAAAGCATTCAGCAATGCCCACAAAATTACAAGGTTGCCTTCATATGTTGCTGTACATATTTACTCACAGATACCTGGAAGCCATCGTAAATTTCTGGAAGTGTGCTTGGGAACTTGTCGGCATAATCACATGACTGCAATGTACCAATACTTCTAATATGCATAACAAGTACAGCCATGCTTCTATGTTTTTATGCCAGCTAGTGCCATCTGTAACTCAAAAGTTCATCCTTAATTCCTCACTTGATGGCTTACGCATAATTAGCACATTGAAAATAATCCAAGCACCATGGCTGCAACGTCAACTTGCAATTAGGCAATCACAGGCACTAAATACAAAAATTCCTGTAAATAGTGACTGGTCGCTTTGCACACTGGATCCTAGGACTTGATATGCCATGAGGATGAATAAAAATTGACTACACATATATAGAGACTGTGAAACAGTCAGGAGTTCAGTTCATAGGTAAGGAAAACATGAAAACAAAATCAGAACACATAGCAACGAAGGGGACGGAACGACACACTACTAACAACTGAAGTTGAACATGTGCTTCGCTTTTTTAGTCATGCGTGTTTATATCTTTCAGTGGTTTTGATTACACTTCAGTTACTAGTAGCGTACTGTCCTGTCTGCCCCCTTCATTCCTCTATGGATGTGTGATTGTTTAGTTTTGTAATTTTTTCATACTGTGTGTTTACATCTTTCTGTGGTTTCGATTAAACTTCAGTTGCTAGTAGCGCGTCATCCTGTCCCCTTCATTTCTCTGTGCTGTGATTTTTTTTTGCAGCCCCCTCTTTAACTATGAATATACACCAACTCGCCCAACTGCCCCTGTTAAGACTTATGTTTGCTGAATAACAATGGGTCCACTCAGCGTCTTTTTAAACAATGCGAAATTTTCAAATGCACACGATATCAGAAAGGTTGCACGCAGTATTACGCATAACACACTGCATCAATACCAGTGTTGGCCTAAATGTGGTAAGATGTACGAGCTGTTCGACATAGTGTAAAGTGAGGCACATCAGGGTGTTCCCACAATCATGGGTGTCGGCAGGGGTTTGCACAAAGGGCACCTGCTGCCATCAAGACACACCAGCACTTGACCCCACCCAAGCTACACCAATGCTCTCCTGCTCACCAGGCCGACACGTTACGCCGCCTTGCACCCCCAAGACAAAATCCTGCCGACACTCATGGCCACAATACACTTGACTTGAACACAGACTGGTGGGCAAGCAACGCTTGCTGCTTTGCCAGAAGTGTATTCCTGAAAATTACACAAAAAAGAAGTCCACTAAGATTTCTGTATACATAAAAATGAATGTCTTACCGAAGATTCGCACTTGACTATCCTTATTGCAGACATTTTGTCAAAACACGAAATGAATACAAAATTGAGATGAAGTACTTCCTTGTGAGCGTTTCACTTCGTGTGCACAGGGCGAAAAACAAACGGATGTAACAAAATGCGAAACACCACCAGAAGTGTACTCTTGCCATGTTTACCATTATGTGGGTAGTTTTTGATGTCAGTAAAGTTATCACTATAAGTACACTTTAAAAGGGTTGTGAATGTTAGCAAGGTCTTGATTAACCGCACCTACTCTGTTTAGGAGTGTTGATTGGGCAACTTGGCACTGAACCATGGCAAAAATAAACAGCGCACTTCTAGTGAGGATAAACTAAGGCCTGGGCACAATAACAGCGCTTTCACCTTGTCAAATTGTGTCAACAGTCATGATACTATGTATTGACCTTGAAAACTATGGCAACATAATGCAAAACAGCAAATTGACGAGATGGAATAGACAAGATGATTCAACAATCTGGTTCAACAGACTCAACAGCTGACTTATATCAATGCGATTAAATTAGCCTTGCACATCTCATAATGGCTAAGAATATGCACATGTAACCTTGGCAAATTCCACTGTTGATACGTGACCAATGAAGTTGCATTCCTTCCATGCCGTTGAATGGCCGTTCCTTCTTTGCTGTTTTCACTGTTTTCTGATTTTGATTGCTTTCACTAGCATAAATGTTCACCCTTTTTGATTTTGTCACTTTGCAGATGGCGTAGGTGTTTGCCTTTGAATGTGCACGTTTCTTCTGCTGTGTCTTTCCTGTTTCTTTTTGTATGCGTATATGCTTTGCCTTTGAACGTGCACACGTTTCTGCTGCTCTGTCTCTCTTTTTGCACTGGGCCTTGTGCACTTCTCAAGCTACCACTGTCGCTTTTCACTTGAGGCCCATTTCCTGTATTTTGCTGGAATAAACATTCATCCATTCATTCAATACCATAAAACGCATGTGCTTCACAATACACACTGCACTTAGCAGGTGTCTGTCACATGATATGGCCGTCATTGTATAGCTTTAACATGATTTATTCATTCTAGCTAAATGAATCCAAGATAATGATGTTAATGTACCTTGATATGCTATTTCACTGTTCCTTGATGCATATGTATGAAGGCACAGTGCTTATGTAGTACCTTAATATGCTATTTCAGGAGACGGGCAGAGTGCGCAATGCAAAATTGTTGCCGAAAAGTCTTTTCACTTCCTGACAATCTGTGCTTCGGTGGGTTCTCACAATTGCATGGCGGGAGAAAGATGTCCAGGGTAGTTGACTGCATCCAAGGTAGATGCTGCAAAATGAGAGCGCACGGTCTTGTCACATGTCAATGTGCGCAAATTGACACGATGATGAAGGATTAAGACAAACAAATGAAGTTGGAGAAAAGAATAAATCGAAAACAAAGTTGTCCTTTATGCACATTCCATCATGTGACAATGTGATAACCGTGGCCTTTTGCTCTAATGTATATTCCCTGAAAGCATCATGCCTCATTCATGCTTTATCGCAGGCAAGAAAATTATATCGTGCAAACAACTTTATCAGGGCGCACTCCTGGGTCGATTGACTGGTCGTATGAAGCATGAGTGATATTCACAGAAGTTCCAAAACATGCATCACACATCATTGCTATCTGAGTTTAACGACTTAAATGCGAAGCATTTGTTAAACACTTCTACGACTTTGAACGGATCTATCTACCAATCTATCTAGCCGCCTACGACTCATAGCTCGTGTGGGTGTTTCATTAATGGGATGTATGCAAAAATTCGTGTGGCATGACACGGCTGCATGAAGAACATGAATGATGGGTCTTAACTTGAAAATCATCATATGCATTTCATTAACGACATGATTTACACATCACTCTCTTGGTTCTCTTGCGACTGTTTCGTTAACTTGATATTTACCAAAATAGGTATGGCGTCACAAGAGTGTATGACGCACATAAACGACAGTTTCTAACTTGCAAATCATGACACGCTTGTCATGTATGGCGTTATTTTGACAACATGGTCTCGGGGGCGCTAGTGGCCCTTTCGCATGTTCCATATACACCAAAATTGGTATTGTGCTGTGTGACTGCACGTCCAACATAAATTACAGCTGGCAACATGAAACTAATGGCATGCATGTCATGTGCGCTCGCGGCCGGTTCGCTAGCTTGACATACACCTAAATTGATATAGCGTGACGTGATTGTGCGACGAACATAAATGACATATAGTAACATGAAAATAACGACATGTCATTTACGGCATGGAGCCTGGTGCACTCGCGTCCGGTTCTCTAACTTGATATCATACCAAGATTGGCAGAGCGTGACGTGACTGTATGACGTACATAAATGACAGCTGGTAACATGGAAACAATGAATGACATGCGTGTAATGTACAGCATGGGTTACATGCCACGCTCATGGTGCGGGCATTTCGCAAGCTTGACATGCCGATTTTCTTTTCTTTCTTTTTTTTTGCTTTTCATTGCACTTTTCAAGCGACGCAATGTGCAGAAGGTCATCTACAGGTGCATAAGCGACGATAAGGGCTCGCAAAGAGAGAGAACATCAGCATTACTTACCATTTTTGTTCCTGAATGTGCCGAGCACGCAGGGTGCCCATCATCTGCTTGGTAATGCACAGCGGCACGCTCGCTTGAGTCGAGAGGCCGTCGCGATTATCCCACTCGCAGCACAGCATGTCGCGCTGTCGTCAAACCACGCATATCACATCCAGCGGCGAGAACACAGTGAGGCTGCAGGCACAAAACGCGCACACACGACCGACACAGCTGATCACTTGAGAAGTGGTGCTGACAAGGCCTAGCCGGCCTTGCCTAGCTACGACGATCGCGCCGCCGCGGGAACGACTCCCTCCTCACGTTTCTTTCTTTTTTTCAGTTTTTTTTTCTTCGCGCGCGCATGCGGCGTGAAGCTTTGTCCCATTTCACTTCGGTAGCGCCTCGTCTGGCTTGCTTTTGACCTGGCGGGGGCGGGCCGAGTAGGCTGCAGCCGCCAAGGCCAAAGGGCTTGCTCGCTTCCTCTCCAGCCGTTCGGAGGGTCTCGTATATCTCTTTCTCTGGGCTATATCTGCAAGGGATTTTTAGTGTGCTGAAGCATGCCGCCTCTTTCTTTCACTTCTTTCCCCCGCACAGCTGCATGCATGCCCACCAGCACTGAAGGCATTATGGAAAACTTCGGAAAAAAAAAGAAAACATGCCAGAGGAAATGAGATGGGAGTTTTTTGTTCCTCTAACTCCATTCGACGAATGGCGTCAGATAGTGAATTTACCTCCTTTCTTCCACATATTTTCTTAACGAAGTAAAATTGAGGACGCAGAACTTTATTGCACCCACCTCATTACACCCTAAGGTAGTACTGTCCAGATGGAGGTAGTATTAAGGGGGGTTGTAGCCCTTAAAACGCCCAATTCGGTTAGTTTGCGTTTGCAGTGTAGGACGTTCTCAGTTTACTTACTACGTTGCAGTTTACCGTGCAAGTTAGTGTGCCTCTGCCAATAATAGAGGTGATCTGACAGAATCGGCTTTCTGCTACAGGAGACTTTAGATGCAGCTGTGTGTCATACACAATCACTTATCATATTTGGAAAATAAACAAAATAGTACTGCCAAACACACAACGGTTTCGGAAATGCCGAGACGTCGGTATACTTGGTTCATATGTTCAGGTTTGTTCTCAAGAGCCGTCAGGGATTATGTAGTCGCATACCCTGACTTGGTTCGCCACGGTGGTATAGGGGCTATTGTGCTCAGCTGCTCACCCGAAGGTCGTGGGTTCGATCCAGGCCACGGCGGTCGCATTTCGATGGAAGCGAAACGGTAGAGGCCCGGGCCATGTACTGTGCGATGCCAGCGCACGTTAAAGAAGATCAGAGGTTCAAAATTTCCGAGACCTCCACTACGGCATCCCTCGTAATCATATCGTGGTTTTGGGATGTAAACCCCAGATATTATTATTACACCTCGATTTACCCGACCTGCTGGTCCGATCTACCACTGCGTCATAAATGGTAATGTTCACTTCACGTGGGAGCTCTGCTAGTAACCTTCTGCAAAAAAAAACTGCCAGAAATTCGAAATGAACTATGTCGATGGCGCACTCAGCGACGTGGCCCACGTAATAATGAAACGTCATTCGCCTCAGTGAGGCAATGATTGGTCTCGTACGTCAGGTCCACATATAGGTTGATGCTGCTTATGGGTAATCAACTGCGAGGAAAATTATTTATGAGGTGGCTATCTAAACTGTACTTACGAGCGTGACAGAACCGTTGCTACGATACTGCTGGAAGACAATCTGGCAGCAATACTAGTTTCGCAATCACGCGTGCGCGGGGCTTGTAACACCGGCAAAACGCTGTCCACAGTTGCGCGGATGCGTCCGATACAAATAACACGTGTGGAAACGAAACCAGCACATTTCTTAAAGAATCGCATGTTAACAACGCATCCTAATAATGCAAATATGGTGTATTACGTGTGAAAACCACTACATGCTATAAGGCATGCTGTAGAATATTTTTTACCACCTTGGATTCTTTAACGTGCTCCGGTATCTAAGCCCAGACATGCTCTTGCTTTTCGCTTCCGTCTGAATGCAGCTGCCGTGGCTGGGAGTCGAACCCATCCTTGGGATTAGCAGCACGACACAACAACATGCCTGATCACCCATTTCGAATTGTTCACGACAGGGTGCGGGCACCGTTGGCGATTGTGCAAAAGAAAAGTCGCCCGCACCTTCCCACGGGGGGAACTCGAGTAAATGCGTCGCAGAGTGGTGGGGGTATCGCGTGAATGTTGCGTAATTGGGTATGGTTTGGGAATGCTTAATTGTTACACGATGCGCACACCAAGTACGACTCGAACGGCTCCAGCGTGTACGAAGTTCCGGGTCCGCAGCTCGCTTCAAACGCTTGCGTTCAGCGTCGTATGCTCGTCTCTTCGCAGCCTTGTCTTCTGCGTTGCTTGCTGTTCCTGTCGCCGACGACGGTGAGGGTGGGGTAACGTTGCCTTCAACGAGTGGTGGGACGCTGATTGAAGTTACTGTTGCTTCCATCGCATCTACTCGAGTCAAGCAAAGCGTCAAGTCAAGCGAAAGCCATGTAAAGACGCCCTTGACTGAATTCCGCACGCGCGCTCCGCCGCTTATTTACACACCGCCCGCGTTCGAGAGAGAGGAGGGATGGAGGGTGGAGGAGAGGGAGGGAGAGGAGAGGCTTGTTGCCGGCACGAGACGAGCCGAGCATGCGGTAGTGGGGGTGTAGACGGCGCTACCGACGCCGCAGATCCGACTAAGAAATGCTCTTCCCCCCCCCCCCCCCCCCCCGCATTGAAAAAATAAATAGTTCCTCACTGTTTTACCAGGAACATTATCGCTGCTGTTTTGGTCATTTGTCTTAAGCCTGAGACAAGCAAAAAGCGAACGCTAACAGCGCAACAGCCTACGAAGCAGGCGCGTGTTATGTAAGCGCGTCACGGCAGGCGACAAAGAGTTCATGCCGTGATGTCACCCAGGCCGCCCGCCAGGCGGCGCCGCTCCAACTTCTCGGGGCTAATACCACCGCGAATGCTTGCCGCTGTTCGAGTTCCATTTGACGTCGATAGCACCACATTAGCATTGATAGTGCTGTGTGCTATGTTTTCACGCACGAAAATAAGGCCCATGAACAAATTCACTTTTTAAAAGGTGTTTGCAGCGCATGCACGTAAGTGCTGAAGGAAATACGACATAGTGAATGCAAACAGATGAAAAAACACTTGCCTTCAAGCACATGTCAGTAACATGACAAACTTCGGTAGGTCGACTGATAAAACCAGGGCAGAATGATATCGATTAAAACACTAAAATAGATCCCAAAGCGCAAATTCCTTTTCATGCAAAGCAACCGAGGGCTGACTAACGCATCTGTCGTCATATTTCTTAATATAACAGGCCTCTCCAATTTCCCGCGTTACTTGGTCTTTCTGGCGTTCCAACCCACACCCGGCCTGAAACTGGGGTTGGCAGCCGCAACTTGTACAGTGCATCACTAAGTTGTAACTGGTTCCTTCGCATAAGTCATTCTTATGCTCTCCTAACCTCTTATTTAAACAACGTCCAGTGTGTCCAATATAACTGCGCCCGCACGTTAAAGGTAGCCTTTATATATATGTACATGCGCGTCGTGATCAATAAATCAGTTGGTAGTCAGCGCTCGTGTGCGTCTTTCTTCGCCTTCCGTTCTTCATTGTGTCGCCTTTCCTACTGCACTTACGCGCTTGTGCTGCAAACACCCTTAAAAATGCAGTTTAACCAACTAGCCCAAATCGCCGTTCTTCTGCAAGAAACTCACTGTTGCTACAGGGAAAGCGAATCACATGGAAACAAATTTAAAGGGATGCTGTCACCAAGTTTTGAGGCTATAAAAAGCCTGCTGTAGGCTTCCCCTGTATGCAGGGACACTGAGCACGAGATGTTGGACACAGCAGACATTTAGATTATAATTTAATTCGCTTCCAAAGTGTGCCTAAATGCTCGTTGTCGTGATCCAGACCCATCGCTAGTGCGACTGACACCGACGTCACTATGTAGGAAGTGTAACGAAAGCTTCTGTGACGTCAGACCGCATTAGATTGACGCTCAATGAGCGGTAACCCACAGCTGCTCTGCATCGGGCAAGCCAAGACATCATCGGCTGCGGACAACACTCAGTTTTTCTGAGCTTATTGCCGAAGTAGCCAAACTTGCTCGTATTTTGAAAAATGCTTCGCATCGTCACGCGAATCTGCGAAGGCGACATTAGCAAAGTTTAGTTCGTTGGCACATTTGCTTTTTGCCGTAGCCGTAAACGTGAGAGGTCGGATAGGTGCGGCCACCTGGTGTCGCTAAGATGAACCACGCAAGCACAGAATTGCTCTTGCATGTACCTAATGTGTTCTACTTCTCTGCTGGTGTAAATTATCGGCAGCGGCGTAGCTCTGAATGCGTTGCCTTTTCAAACATTTTTTTCGCAACGGTCTATCAGCAAAATCAATGAAAAGCAACTATAATTGTCGTCGCACGAAGCGCCACAAGATGTCTATACCATCGTCCGATAACCCAGTACTTTGGAAATATCTCGCGTATACAGAAATACTGTATTAAAACAAAAAAATTTAGCGAGTTGGTATTGGTTCATACTTAGCACTGTGCAGCTCTCACAAAAAGGGACAAGGGACAGAAGAAGTGCACACGACAAGCGCTGACTCTCAACTGAATTTTTATGCCGAAAAACACAAGAAGAAATCATCGAGCCACGTGACTTGTACCCCAGGCGCAAAACGAAGAGAACATCTATGGCTTTTGCCCCTTAACAAAGAGCTGTTACGCACAAAGAATTTAAGTCACATTGCCGCACGTGCTTACCAAAAACTCGTATTCCCTATCCCAAAGCTTTATCGATGGCGGGCTAACGCATCTTTGGTAGCTTCTTCTAATGGGGAAGGCCTATATAATTTCTCGGGCAAGCTACTTTCTGTGCCTGGAAAAAACCATTGTATCTGTAAAGTGCGGGGTACACCCGCACTCCCGACAATAATCTGCTAAGTGAGAATGCGTCTCCTGTGTTAATAAACACCTGTGTTTCCCCAAACGCACATTCAGGCACCTTCCACTCTGTCCTATGCAAGATCTAACGCACGACAACGGGATATGACACACGATTCCTACCTCGCAGTCAACAAACTTGGACATGTGTTTAGCACCACATTCGCTGTTTGTTTCTTTCGACCAGCTCGGCTGTGCGCACTTGTTTACGCGGGCGCACATGCCGCATAACTTGTTTGGGGAGGAAAAGACGACGTCCACCCCTAGCGCTTAGCGACGTTTTTAGGAGCGGAGCTCCTTATAGCATCACCTGGTCGGTCGTCGCTCCATCCGGCGTGTCCCCGCCGTCGCGTCTCCCGTATCATTCAATAGATGGCACTGTCCCATAGAGATGCATGCAAACTGCAGTTGGGTGACGATATACTAGATGGCGCTGTCCCATAGAGGTAGACTTAGAAAAGTAGAGATAAAGTACAAAAATAAATAATGGGGAATAATAAGGTCATTCTGCCTTAAGAGGCAGAGAGATGGACCGTAAATTTATATTTTTTTGTTATAATAACATAGATTTAATCAATGTAGATAAGGTATTAGGCCAACTTGAAACAAGGAAGTTTTTTTTTTTCGAGCCTGGTGGCAGACATGTCACCACCCCGTTATAAAGGGGACGCTCATAGCATCCATCCATCCATCCATCTAGAAAAAAAATTATATAAATAAAAAATAAAATAAATAAAAAATAAAAAATAAAAATATAAAATAAAAACAAAAATAAAAGAAAATAAAAAAGAAGAAAAAAGGAAAAAAGCAAGAAATATACAAAGCGGCGTATCGCTTTGATTACTGCTGGGCGAAACCACTGAACACTTCACGGTGTAACCCTGATTGCTTCAGGAGCTTCGCCCAAGCTCTTCGTCATTCACTCGTGGATATGCTGTAATTTTTTAGGCCATGTGACAGCTTGTGTGCGTAGAGCATATTTTTCGCTTACGGCTGCTTTCAGTTTGTGCAGTCTCTTGCTGCACTGACGTTTTTTGGGGGATAGGGAATACGAGTTTTTTGGTCAGTAAGTGCGGCAATATGACTTAAAATTCTTTGTGCGCATGCTATGTTAAGGGGCAACAGCCATGGATGTTCTTTTCGTTTCTCGTCTGGAGTACAAGTCACGTGACTCGCTGATTTCTTGTTGTTTACTTTTTTTGTGTTTTTCGGAATAAAATTTCAGTTAAGAGTCAGCGCTTGTCGTGTGCACTTCTTCTGTCCCTTGTCCCTTTTTGTGAGCGCTGCACAGTCCTATGTAGGAATACCGTACACACTAATATTATATATCAGAAAATTTTAGCGAGTGTGGAAGGCATCCAGATGGTTGCTTGCGTGTGTGCGCGAGAGTAGACGATGCAGCACTGCGTGCGTCACAGCTTTCTTGGCCCACGTGTTGAGGCAACCTACATAGTGACGGCAGTGTCTAACTCGGCGCCCAGAAAATGAAATCGAAAGTTGTTCACATGAATAAGGAGATAATAAATTATTTAGGTGGATTACACCAATCAAGGAACGTCTATCGTGCTTCCGGAGCAATTAGAAACGTTTGCAGCAAAGAACTTTCAATTCACAAATTTGATGACACCACCGCTTTAACTAAGAAGCACTAACCTACTTTGAAACAGAAGCCTGCGTTACACTATTCCTAAGTAATGAGTTTGATTTAAAGACTCATGCGGAATCGGCACAATTATTACTGTTGCTTTAAAACTACGTTTAGACTCGCAAAAAAGCCGTTGAGCTGGTACCATCAACGCTAAGGTGCAATCTTCTAGGCCCAGCCTGGAAAATATATAGTGGCACATTCTAATAAGACGGTGTTAATAATTTGTGATGTTTAGTAGTGTGCCGTTGAGATTACATCGTTGAAATCGATTCGTCATCGTACGTGTACTAGAGGGTCTTTTTGTTTGAGAGAAGAACCTTTTTGGCGAGTTTGGTGTGACCCAGTAAAGAGGACTCCGGATTTCCTAGTGTGCAGCACACTTTCAAAGGGCAGTCACAGTTGGCACAGCGTTCTTCGAAAACTCTATTGCAACACAACCTTAGGCCTAATCCCGCAGAAAATTGCTTCTGGAATATTTTCCTCCTTATTGCCAGTTTTGTTTCTATTGTTTTTTTTTTTTTATTTTTCAGTTTCATAAATTCCAGTTCCCTTTATGCGCTTCTTGTAATAGCTTTTTTTTTCAGCGTTCCGCTGCAGTGCGTAATTCTATATGAAATGACAGAATACACAACTATTGAAAAGATGGAAACTTTATAGCGATGAATAACACATGTTGTGCGAGTTAGCAACACACGATGACAAATTAGATAACGACTATACTACAAGTGTAAAAGGATGGTATTTTTCCGAGGCAACCCCGGAGAAGAGCAAGACGTTGATGCATAGGGCAACGCTATATAGAGAGAGGATCTGGCCAAATGGAGAAGTGATTCACTCTTAGAGCGGGATTGATGCCAAGAGCCGAACAAAAAAGGAAGCAAAATAAAAGGGTAGGGAGAAGCTAGATGTGGTGGCTTTTCCATTTCGTGAGGCATTCGAGTGTCCTTCTTGGCCGTCAACTCGAATGTACAAATATCCGTCTGCGCTACACTGGCTCGAAAACATCAATGTTTCATGTTTGTCTCCTCAATATTCTGCGGTTCATTTTTGTGTCTGCGATCCTTGCAGCGTGCCTGAAATCGCGAGAGAGCCGTTCTCTCGCATCTCGTAGGTATGCATCCTTTCTTCGACCACACAATATTCGCATACCAATGTGACCGCCAATAAGAATGTTTACTAAAACACGTTTAACGTAATGGAAACAAAATTAAAATGTCTTATTGTAAGATATAAAACTGGTAGTAAAAAATGTGAAAAACACTAGTGTAAATGTGCTGAAGAACCAAAGATTATGTTAACCATCTGAACAGGCTTCAAGGTTCTTACCAAATAGTAATCACAGTGTCCAACTCAAAAGCAGGCCATGCATATTTGTAACAAGCGAAGCTTTCGTACCACTATGTGAAGCTAGCACAATTCTAAAAAGACAGGGCGTGCAAACAAGGACACAAGAAAGAAGTCAGGACACCAGAAACGCCGTGGTGTCCTTGTTTGTGTCCTTGTTTGCACGCCCTGTCTTTTTAGAATGAATACTTACCAACAAGCTCAGCTCTCGGTTATTATAAGCTAGCACAATATTGTTTTTCCTTCCTTGATTATTAAGTGAAGCTTGTTACGAGTTAGAGATACTGATGATGGTGGCACCGTACTCACAAAGACGGCTCCGGAGAGTGTACAGAAATGCGGCCCTCGAAGATGCGTCGTTCACAAGGGCATTTGTATGCGCCGTTTTCCAATAATTTTTGTTTTCTCAATCGTAGTCTTCTCGGCGATCAGCCGTTTGTGATATGGCAATCTGATCGCTTATCGAGATCACTTGTCAATTGACGTTGCCACATTTCATTGTTGCCTTTCATTGTTTCACGCGTAACCATCGTTGTTGCCTGTAGCAACCGAAATGTCGTGCTGCTAAGAACGTGCGTTGAAGGGCCCATTCCCGGCATACAGGAAGAAAAAAGTTGGGAGAAGGCAGTGAGCAATGCGATAGAAAGAGAGACAGAAAAACAGTATGAGGCCACGCACGCACACGCCAAGCTTTGCTTGCAACCAGCCCAGTTGTGAGACTGTCAATGAAATCTGACTACACTCTTTGTTGAAATGCTATGTTCATTTGGTGAACACCGCCTCGCTGAAAGCAACGTCGACGCGTTCTTTTTTTCACGAGTGAACTAAACCATACAACTCTTCAGGGAATACCCATCACGGTGGTCTAGTGGTTATGGTGCTCGACTGCTGACCCGCAGGCCGCGGGATCGAGTCCCTTCTGCGGCAGCCGCAGTTTCGACGGAGGCGAGAATGTTTGAGGCCCGTGTACTTCGATTTAGGGGCAGGTAAAAGGAAACTAGGTGGTCAAGATATCCGGAGCCCTCTACTGCGGCGTCTTTCGCAATCATATCGCGGTCTCGGCACGTTAAACCCCAACAATAATTATTGTCTTCTGAGAGAACATCTTAAGCTGCAACATATTAGCTCAGAGTGAAGTTGCTTTTTTTTTATGTCATAATTCCGTCTATTCCCCCCTCCCGAAAGAGTAGGCAGATGTTGTGCCCCTCTAGGTGGCAGTTGCCAGCTTGCTCTCTCCTTCTTTTCTCTTTGTCCTTGTGTATCCATGTATGCAAATCAAATAAAATAAATAAAAAAATAAATAATATTTCAAGTATGTCGGGAAAAAAAAGAAAAAAAAAGAACGTGCAACACTTCACAAAGCAACGACGTTACGCCCTATTTCATCAAGGTGGCGAAGAGAACAAAGAGCAGCCGATTGAGTCAAGCAAATCTTTAAAACTGGAATCGTCTAAAACGCCAATGCGCCTGCTTTGAACTTCTGCAGATGTGCAAAAATACATGGTTCTTGCTGACATCCATAAATCCGCGATGCTATAAAGCTTCACACAGAGCTGTGCTTCATGGCCTATCAATATCAAAGCCATGTATATCAACCATACACACGCACGAAATATTTCTCTCGCCTTTTCCCCTGCGCCGCATAAGCAGCTGCAACGTCCATCTCCGGCATACGAGGAATCCAAACAGAAAATTTCATGTATGGAATGCAGTGAACAGTGGAGATTGGACAGCAAACACTCCGCCAGCGGGTGTCGTATGCCGTTCTCGTCCCGCCAAACCGAACGACACGGTGCGAATGGCCTCCTCGGAAGAGAGGTTTTGTTTTTTCTGCAGGACTCGTCACCGACCCTTCACAAAAAAACAACTGAAAACAAAAAGAGAACACTCATACACAGGCGACGTTGCTCGAATCACGACTCTTCGAGCAGGCCCATTCTGAACGTGTTCCTTCCTGGTGCTCGAGCATTAAAGTTTCATGTGAAGCCTTGAATCTGTAATGGAACAGCAGCGAGGAAAGCTTGATTGATGGCAGTATGGAAGGGGGGTGAACAAAAAGAAAACAATAGAAAAGACGCCCGAACTATCGTCTGCGAGTCCTGGCTGCATAGCAAATGGACATTACCGACTGCAACGCATCCAGGCGTGCTGATGGTGCGAAGGAGACGCTTACGTGAACATGAAGGTCTATATTTTCTAGTTCGCCCTACAGCGCTCAAGAGTGATCACCTCACCGCGTACTGCGGGACCTGCTTGTTTTAATTTTTAACATGCGGTGAAGCTTGCCGCTTTGCCCAACGATAGAAGAGAAGAATTTGGCACTCCCTGCCACTTCGTGATGATTTTGCTTGGCCGTACTTTGAGCTGTCGAGACAGCCACACGTGCATGATGCAGATGAACAGGGAACGAGTTTGCTGTACAACTGGTTTTGTGCTTGACAATTTAACAATGATGAAGTTTATTTTCGCGTTCGTTTTGACCTAACCACGCTTACCGAGTACATATACTGGGTACCGGGTACCGGGTACCGAGTTATACCGAGTACATATCGGTTGTAACACTAGGACCTCATTCAATGAAGTTGCTCGGATACCGAATAAGAATAAATCTCGACTGTATGGTACTCATCGCCGAGGTCGCAAAAGCAGACCTGTGCAGCGAAGGTGAAAAACGATAGCAGTTTGGACATCGTGTGTGGACTGGAACGCTTCAGGCCACGAAACAAATGTAACCCGATTTCATGCGTGATAAACACGGAAAACGCATGGTCAAAGTGGACTCGGCTCAAGCAACGTAACAGGTGACATCTTGACCAAATGCAACGTTGGAACGCTTCGGCTGAGGATCGATGAGACACCGACCTGGTATCTCCCCGTCATAAATTCCCAGGACTTTCGTACCAGAGACTCCCCGACTCTTGAAAGTCAACCTTTGCTGCGCTCAACGCAACAGCGCCGTTCGCAAAAGCGTTTGAACTTTAAAAAGGCCAAGAAGCTGTGATATCTTATATCGCTATCATCATCATCACCAGCACGAAGTGGGGCTCCCCCAGATCGTGGCGCTCGCGCCATGAGTGACACATGCGCCCATTTTTCCTCGCGTGACCTGTAATAACCCTGATGGGTGAGGTAACAAGTACATGGAGAGAGATAGAGAAAGGAAAACTAAATAGAGAGACACAAAGAAAGATGAAAGAGAAAGAGACACCCGCCACGGCGGTCTAGTGGTTATGGCGCTCGACTGCCGACCCTAAGGTCGCGGGATCGAATCTCAGCCGCGGCGGCTGCATTTCCGATGGAGGCGAAAATGTTTGAGGCCCGTGTACTTAGATTTAGGTGCACGTTAAAGAACCCGAGGTGGCCGAAATTTCCGGAGCCCTCCACTACGGCGTCTCTCATAATCAAATCGTGGTTTTGGGACGTTAAACCCCAGATATTATTATTATTATTATTATTAATATTATTATTATTATTATAAGGAGGAAGAGAAGAACTGTTGCCGACAGCAAGAGTCTTCACGAGGCGGCATTCGAACCTACGTACCCTCGATCCGAAGGCGAGCGTCCTAACCACTCGGCTATCCAGGCACGGCAGCAATGCATAGCATAGCCTTGTATAGTATAGTTTAGCCAGGTGGTGGGAAAGGGAAGTAAGTATGAGGAAGGGAGATGTGATCGTCAGTGAGAGGGAAAGGAGCAGGAGAGAGAGTAAAGCATAGCACAGAAAGAATGAGAAAGAGATAAATAGGGAGAAAGAAATGCAGAAAGAGAAAGAAAGAGAGAAGGTCAACGAAAGAGAGAAATAGGAGTGAAATATGGAGAGAAAGAAAGGGATGAAACAGGAAGAAAGACAGAGCAAGAAAGAGAAATAGAGCGAATTATAGAGTAGAAGAGAGCAGAAATGAGTGCTGAATAATGTGAGGAGTATCCAGAAAGAAGATTAAGGTTCGGATTAGGATGTGAATTAAGGTGTGAACGATTGCGACCAGATCTGTAAATAACTCGAATGTCGTACTTCTGAAGCTTAAGGACCCAGCGAGCAAGTCGACCAGTTGGGTCCTGAAGGGTGGGGAACCAAGAAAGGGCATGGTGGTCAGTGACGACTTGAAAATAAGGACCGTACAAACAAGGGGGAAATTTTCCAAGGATCCAAATAATGGCTAAAGAATCTTTTCTGTCTAATCGAGTAAGTAACCTCTACTTTAGTAAGACTGCGGCTCGCCTATGCGACGATATATTCATCGAACCACGCTTTGCTTTGCGCAAGTGCGACACCGAGTCCGATGTCGCTGTCATCGCTATGGATCGTCAACAAGGCTACAGGATCAACGTGGCGAATGATGATCGGCGGGGTAAGCAGGTGTCGTAATAATGTGAAGCCGTCAATGAAGAGTGGTGACCAATCTTAAACTTCTTTGTCGCTGCTTGGAAGGTCCATGACGCGTGCAGTGAATCAGGCAAAATTTCGCATAAAACGTCGCAAGTATGAACACTAGCCCACGAAACTTCAAAGCTAGTTTAGGTTATTTGGTATTGCAAAGCCAGTGCCGGCGCGAATCTATGCTAGATCCGGAATAATGTCCGGTTCGCTATACAACGTGGCCAGGAATAATCGGCAGTAGCTCAGCAAAACGACAGAGGAGCTTTTTAAGACCGGCCGTATTCTGTCAAACGTGGACGAAAAAACCTCGGACGAGTATGTGCCGCAGGAGTTCGGGAAAGCCCCAGAGCCGAGTACAGAAGGCGCGAGAGTTAAAACCCTGCTCGGCGAAATGCAGAGAGAGAGAGAGAAAGAAAGAAAGCTATAGAAAGAAAGAGAAGGAGAGAAATGGAGAGAAATAAACGGAATAAAAACAAAAAAGATGGAAAGACAGATAAAATATAGAAAGAGATAGAGATACAACGAAATAGACTGAAAAAAGAGATAGAGAAAACAGAGAGCAAGAGAGAAAGAGAAATAGAGAGAAAGAGATAGAAAAAGCGAGAAGGAGAGAAAACTAGATTGATAGATAAAGAAGCAGATACAAATAAGAGATACAAGAAATGGAGACAAAGAGAGAAAGACAAAGAAAGTGAAGAAGGAAGAAAGAGGAAAATGACGAAAAAAAAAGGCTGATCCCTCTGTCATAGGAACCGGTATAACACGAAAGAGAAACGTGTCTTCACAGACGTAGTTGAGCGTTCGTTGTGCATTGTTTGAAGGAATGGATGCTAGAGCCACAAATTGCAATGTAACGCGAAGAACAGCAAGCAGCCGAAACTCGCTACGAGCTGCTCGTTCAGAAAGAACGCACGGAATGAACATACACAGAATGACCGCGAACTAACAACTGTCGCAGCTCGATAGTTAAAGCGCGCTGCTAAAACACAAAGGAGGACGCACGAAACGAACGCACAAGTACACACTGTCACAGTTGTAACTTATTTGTGTGCAAGCAGCGCGCTCCTTTCGCAAAAGCGGCCGCTGCAGCGAGCGAAGTGACCTTCGTGCTCTCTGTAACTTCAACGCAAATTTGCGGTGAGAGCACAAGACGCACAAACCACCTCCCATCACGAGATAAGCGCGCGCGCACGAGCGACCACGCCATGTGCGGGCGCGCGCGCTTCGCAACGCGCGGGGCGACGACTGCGCTGCGGAGCGGGGGTCGCAGGTTCGAATTCCAGTGGCACGCTTCGGAAATTTTTGAAGACCATAGTCTTTCTTGGGGAACTTAAACACAGAAATTTTGGTCTGTCTGTCTGTCTGTCTGTCTGTTTTTCTGTTTGTCCGTTTGTCACCCGATTCAGCAACCCGGCCGAAGTTGAACCACTTGCTTACCGCCCACCCATCTTGAACTGGTATGGCTGTTCATACTTGTGAACGTTCTCGATCAAAAAGTAAATATTACGCATATCTGAGGCTCAACATCACTATGTAAGTATTAGGTGGTGTGTTCGGTTAATAGAAAAAACATAAATACGCAATTCTAAAGACCCTAGTTTCTAAAGCTGTGCTTAAAATGCGGCTGCGCTGAAAATGCCTATGCGCGCCGACGAACGCCCTCTGCCAAGGAGGAAGGAAACTCTCTGCACAAGCTCATGTTTCCGGACGTATTGCCAGATGGCGTCCATATCTCACGCAGCGCCTCCTCTATCGTCTTTACACGGCATTTGCAGCGGAGCACGCAAATACGCGGGCGAGTTTTTAGGGGCGAAACTCCTTAAGGCGGCACCCGTTCGTCCGTCGTAGTAGTGCGTAACCAGTCGTAACGCTAGTACCAGATCTTGACCTCCAAGGTGGTGCCGGCGGGAGATTTTTCCTGTGCGTCGTGGAACAATAAAAAATTCGCAGCGTGCCCGTTAACTAAAAGCCGAATTCTTCTGTCTCTCATTCCCCATTAGCAGCCATTGGCATGTTCCAGTAGGAAATGTTAGTAGAAGTAGAAGTGTAAGTGTTAGCTAAAAGCCGACTTCTTCTGTGTCTCATTGCCATTAGCAGCCATCGTTTATCTCCAAGGTAGTGCCTGGTGAGATTTCTCCTGTGCGTGATTAAACAATAAAAATTTTGTTCAAAACGCCGTTGATTGATGAAATCAGGGCTGGGCAAAGATACATTGAAATTGTATCGCGATACGATACAAGATACTCAGGCAAGAAATATTTGAGATACAGATGCAAGATACCACAACACTGATTGTATCCGATACGATACATTGCAATTGTGTCTTAAGATACTTTGATACATTCGCAAATTTGTTATTATACGTCTATATAATGTAAGCACTAAACGCCTATGCACTGAAATTTTCACTCGAAATTATTAACTGCGACCAGATTGTGTCATTTGAATGAATGTCTGTCGGTATCTCAAAGTTTTTCTATTTCTTCATCAAGGTATATTAGTTTCATTCCGAACAACTCCCTGGCGTTGCTGTAGCTGTTAACATGACAGCTTTCATACACTTCGCTGATCCTTTCACAAAATACTTTCACACGCCTCAGCACAATGGGTGCAAATATCCTTCTGGAGTTCTACATCGGCCGTAAACGTATTACGGTTTTCGCAGTACCGGATCACCGGGCAGGTGTGCATTAGCAAGAACGCTTGTAGCGACATTCATTGCGACGCATCGTGTTTATGTAGAGGGCATAAAACTGAAATGACCTTTCTATTCGCTTATCTGCTGGCGTAAAGCGTTCGTTAGCGATGTACTCAGTAATGCACAATCTTTTAACATTTTCTTCTTCTACGAGAGAGTATGTGCAGCCCAGAAACGTGTCAGATTTACTGTATAGTTGTACAAAGTGCCCCAGGACACCACCGCTACTCACACTATTTTGCCACTTATATATCCGAATACCTGGTGATTAGTTAGAGTAAAAGCCTTTAGGAAAGCCTAAAAAAGGAAATTCAATATATCTAAGTAAAAATGATAAGCGCTTCCGCATCAAACACAGGGAATAAGAATAAAAACACGATGCAGGCGGTACCCCCAAGAGTTAATAATTGTGGCCTAACGGCGCACATTTAACACAAATATACATAACAAATGTTATGCCTTAAGGGCAAGTCTATGTCGCAAATAAAAAAATGCTGCGTTTTACGCCCCAAAACCGCGATATAATTATAAGAGACGCCGTAGTGGGGGGCCCCGGAAATTTCGACCACCTGGGGTTGCAAAACCTATGCACAAGGGCCTCTACCATTTGGTCTCCATCGAAATGCGTCGGCCCTTACCTTCAGGTCAGCAGTCAGGCACCATAACCACTAGCCCACCGTCGCGGGTAACCGCCAATAGCTATAGCAATTAACCATTTAAGGTAAGACCACAGAAAGTTCAGTACCTATGGAAAATAGCGCAAAACGGCTCGTCGGAATACTCGTGAGAAAAACGGAGCATATGGTATAACAATCTTTCCCGAATTCCTTTGCTGACATCTTTAAGATGCTCAGCATAATTTACGTTATTATATACCAAACTGAATTTCGCTATTTTACTAAAGAGTAAGCAGAATTTGTGTTACTGTACACTCCAGGCACGAGCAGATTATTATATATTTGTTCTCAACATCGCCTTGCCATAGAAGTAATCTCAAATGGACTATAAGTATGTAATCTGTAGCAGAAACGACGCAGAGAGTTAAAAGTAAGAATAATGCAGAGAGCTTACCTTGGCAGCTCGTTAAAGACATATTGCAGCAATCGGACCAAAAGAAAAAAAAAACAATACAGATACATAGGTAATGTATCGGATGAAAAAGACGAACAGCTGCGAAAGAACGTGTGCTTATAAAAAAAATATGGTTTTAAAAACTAATTTAATAAATGAAAAAAGACGTACGCCAAGATAGCTTCTGTTAGGTGAATGCTTGTTCTATTAGATCTAGCATCGGTACCGGTGGTGCTATAGATATGAGAACCTTATTTGCATATATCACTGCATGTAAGTCAAACCTAAATCAACGAGGCCCTTCAAATCGCCGATGTGTGAAAGCCTCAAGACGCAAAGCAACCTCATTCTCTATTCTTAAGACTTCGTGACGAAACACAACTCAAGAGAAACTTTGATAACGACACTACAGTGGCATCAGAATTCGTGCGAAAGACGCCGCACGCATTGGAGCACGTGGCACAGGATAATGGATAAGAGCCAGTGTCATGACAATGATACAACTAAAGAAAACAATAGAACCCCGAAAAAGCAAAAGGTCGGCTGGGCTGGATGTTCGCGCACTCGTCTTTCGATACAATGCGAGCACCACCACGTGACTGCTCCATCAATATGGACGCTCAGAGCTCATCACCCCCTGCCCTCGCTGGAAAGCTCTGGTGGAGAGAAAAAAATAATGTAACTGACTTTAGTTTTATTTAGTGGCAGCAGTATCAACATGAGAAGCGGAGTTCAGCCAACGTTTATTGTTTCGCACGGTGGTGTTGCAGTATCTTGTATCTTAAAATACACGATACATTCTTCAATGTATCGGAAATACAGATACTGATACATGTCTTGCGAGACGTATCGCGATACAGATACAAGATACCCAAAGAGTATCTAAGATAGTATCTCAGATACATGTATCTTCGATACTGCCCAGCACTGGATGAAATAAACCAACGAAAGACGCCAGATGTTTTCTAAAAGCAAAACGAAAGAACGCCAGATGTTTTCTAAAGCAGTGGTTTTCTAAACAATGAAAATTCACAGCGTACATGTAAAATTAAAGTGAGCTGCAGGTCGTCATAACTCTCATCGAACCTTTAGTATAAACGCGCCCGATCTCACGTCGGTGATGATGTACTGGGCAGATTTCACGGAACATTCACGGTTTACCGATGAACCTCCGCAGCTTCGCCCACTCATCATCATTCGCTCCGTGGATATGCTGTGATTTTTCTTCTGATTTATTTTTCAGTGTGACTTTTATTTATATATACATGCATATACATATCCGACATATGACGGCGGCGGCAAAAAGCCGCCGAGAGTATCCATATAACTGCTCTCGCAATAATAATAATAATAAAATTATTTGGTGTTGAACATCCCAAAACCACGATATAATTATGAGAGACGCCGCAGTCCGGAAATTTAGACACTGGGGTTCTTTAACGTGCACCTAAATCGAGGTACACGGCCCTCAAGCATTTTCGCCTCCATGGAAATGCTGCCGCCGCGGTTAAGGGGGGTGAAAGTCTGCTCCATATATTTACTCAGTCGGACCTGTCCCGTGATGTTTGAAGTGCAGGGTTACATGGCCACGCAGGTTTTTGGCGGTAATGGCGGCCGAAGGCCCTTGAAGTTGCATTCCGAAGACTGTTTAGTTCCTATCTTTGCACCGGGAAAGCCAGGGACAAAGGCACGTCATTTTGAGAAGCCCGTCACCCCTTCATTTTAATGTATTTATCCAATGTGAAGCATACTGTCTTTCGGACTCGAACAACGGGGGAGGGGGTCACTGCGGTGAACCCCCCCCCCCCCTTAATGGGGAACCCTGCGCACGTCTTTGCGGTCATATTCCTATATATATATATATATATACAAACTCGCTCACTTCCCTATTTTGTTTATAGCTTGGTTACAGCGTTGCGACTACAAATTTTTCAAGAATGGAAGAGGAGTGTAAGCTATAGGCGATGCGCAAAGCGCCGACGTCGCCATCTGCCGCCACGGCTCGGTAGCGCTGACGGGTCCCGGCGAGCAGTGTTCCCGCGAGCGTCTACGCGAGTGCACGGATGGATGTGTTTTCATCGTGATTTAAGGATTCTGTCGGCTCAGCGATGTTGAAGAAATAACTGCTGCGTTGTCGCTGCTCAAACAACACAGAAAAATATCGCCAGGAACGCACTTCTACAGGTTTCCGGTGCTATTCGTTGAGCGAGAGTGACGGCGGCGGTGGATTGCGGCTGTACAACGTAGAAGGTAAGCAATCACGCTTTGTTTACGACAGTGTTAGAACGATTACCGTGTTTTTATTTGTCCATTTATGTCGCTATGTCTTCAGCGAACGCGACTACGTTTACACTTGGTCGCCTTGCCTGCATTGTAGACACTATAATGCGCATGAGGTTGTTATTACTGATAAGACGCGATGCCTAGGCTCTCTTGAAAAACGAATGGCGCGAAGCGCAATGCCAGAGAATTGGGGCAGGTGACGGCTTCTTTACAAAAGCGCCGTGGAATCACACGTGTGCTGCACGAAATCGGCTGCATTCTACTCAGGGGCGCAGCGAGAAATATTTTCGGGGGAGGGGGGGTTCAACCATACTTAATGTATGTTCGTGCGTGCGTTTGTATGTGTGCGTGTATATATACGCAAGCAAAACTGAAAAATTTCGGGGGGGGGGGGTTGAACCCTAATGATGGCACTGGAACCTAATGATGGCACTGGAATGCGATCACCGGTGCCTGCGTACGGCTCACAAAGGAGGTGGCTGGAGAGGATCCACTGAGAGGATCCCATGGCACGTCGGTACGTGATAACGCAGACGCTGCGTGGCGGCACAAGCGGCGCATCTGCAGCCCGACCGCGCTCGCCCGCTCCCTAAAAAAAGAAAAAAAAAGAACAGAAACAAGAAACAGCTCAATTCGCTTAAGAAAGGTCCGAAATAATAAGAGAACGCCTGCTTTCACTTATAGACAACAAAATATATTTGTTTCAGCGAAATACAAGGCGTCGACGGACATGCACCGACGTTCTTATCTGAACACACCCAGCAAATACGCAGCCAAGCTGCTACGACAAGCTAGCTGACCACCAGCTCCGCAGTGACTCAGTCCCGTGCCACTAGCGCAAGCTGCCGAGATATTTTTTCACAAGTTTATTGTGCTGGTTTCAAAGTTTTACCAACGCTGACCCTTCGCTTGGCCGCACCCGTGAAATCCATGCGCCGGTGCGACAGCGCTCCCTCAAAATCAACTATATAAACACATGACACGTAAACGAAGCTGCTGTGTCGACAAAAATACGTTGGTTGATGCGTCAACGCATGCAAACATTAGTGATCGGGACGGTATCAAGAAAGCGGTGTACTTACGATGAGCTCCACTTCGTAGGGAAGCTTGTTGACGCTTGTCTGTGGCAAACACTTGGCGCGTATGGTGACATTGTCGCCCAACATCCAACACAGCTGTGACATCGCACACATGTCCACTATTATAAAGTAGGCTCCTTTGCGCACACTATCGCCGCAAAAGTAATTATGTGGGACGCGTACAAGCGGCAAATTTTATGCGCGCACTTCCGTCATGCTTGCAGTGAAAGGAGGCGTCTGCTACGCGACCCGCCAGCGGTTCAAACGGCCGCCGCTACGCGGCTTTCAGTCGCACCCCTATAGGCGCTGCGCATCGCGTATAACACGAACAAAGATCGAGAACGGGTCAGCGTTCATCCCGTTCTCTGTCTATGCCCGTGTTCTAGCTTGCGCTCTTTTTCCGCTCCTGAGTATAAACCAAGTAGGCCAGCTAAAATTATCGCAAAAATTTTCTCAGGCCAGCGCCATCGTTGGCGCCATCACGGAGCATCGGAACCTGTCGTGGTTGTCCTTCGACACTGGTGACATCACCAAGAGCTGCAACGCAAAGCCGACAAACGGCTGCGAGCCGTTCCACTTCCACAATAAGTAAGTGCACAGTCGCCTGCCATCCGGATATGCTACCACTGCTATTTAGAGTGGTCTTTCCTGTTGAATGACGTAATTAATAAATTAAAGCTTCGTATTTCTCACAGAAGAACACATTCTGGAGAGATTCATTGGCGATATGATGTTGTGGATAGCTTGAATAGACCAAAGAATCCTGAATGAATGAATGAATGAATGAATGAATGAATGAATGAATGAATGAATGAATGAATGAATGAATGAATGATGGAATGAATGAAATTTATTTCGATCAGAAACGTTTAATACTCCCTATTCACTCAGCACTGGTTTCAGGCGAAGGTTGCTTGCTGATACGTCATGGGTTTTTTATTTTTTAAGGGGAGCAGGATTTCTAGGAAAACTTCAAATTCTCACTGTGTACGTAGCTATGCATTATTCTTCACCTCATTCACTTTCTCATATTTGAGAAGAAGGACGAGCTTTTTATTTCTTATTAGTTCGGACCTTCGGGACCTTGGCTCAGACAAGAGCTCATTTGAAGAGACCAAGTTTTACAGCGAAAGCTGTTATGAGATCATTTCAGCGGCCGTTTTTGGTGCCGTAGTTGTCCGCAGCCGCCGCCGCCGCCGCCGGTGTCCGTAACCAGCATCGCTCGAAATCAGAATAAAAAAACGAAACAAGAAAAAAATTCCAGGATGGAACGAGGTTCGAACCTGGGCCCTCTGCGCGGGAGCCCAGTATTCAACCTCTGAGCCATGCCGGTTGCTTGAAACTGCTTTGCAAAAACGTCCTAAACAGGCTTCATGTCGAGAAGGAACCACATTAACATATGCAATATAGCGTGGTAGAAGAGTAAAATAAACACCAAACGTCGCACATCGCGAATTCTGTAACCAGGCGTCACACAATGCCAATTGCGCAACGAGTAGGTCGTTGAATGCTACCAACCCTCCGCCATAATTCTTCATCGTTATCAGGCACAGCATCAACAAAGTGCGCATAATGCCTTACACGCGTTTAGTAGGTACCACGGCTCTCTGTAGAATGAGGAAAAATGGCATAATCCCTGCCTCCCTACTTCTAAAAAAATTACAATGATTTATAGCGTAGTGGGTTCCTCGCAAGTGCACTTGTATTGGTTGCCAAGGAAGCCCATAAGCGCATGATTCATTTGCTCGGGGTCTCAGTAAAGTTGTTCGCCCCCCCCCCCCCATCTCTCCCACGTCAAGGTATGTTTACAGCATGGCGGGAGTGGCAAATAACGACCGGGCGTCACCTAATGCAAAAACATAACTGGTGGGCCGCTTAAAGCTTCCAACCCATTACAAAGGGCTGAACCATAATTCTTCATCGCCATCAGTCGTCGCGTCAACAAAGTGCACATAATGCCTTACAGACGTGTAGCTGGTGCCTGGCTTCTCCGCAGAATGACGAAGATTGGCTTAGTAGGTGCTTCAGAACTTCACACAAATTGTGATTTATGGCATAGTGGGTACCTTGATAGTGTACTTGTATTAGTCGCCCCAAGAGAGCTTACAACGGGCCCTAGAAACGCCGCTCTTCCAGCTTTCCCTGTGACTGTGCTGCGGTTCCAGCACAGGCCTGGTGTTTTTTCACACATTTTATACCTTGTGTTTGGCGCGTTATACCCTTAGTTGCTGTTTGTGTAATTAAACCCAACAAATCAAACCAAACTAAAACGTATAATGCAATATAATGATACACAGGAATAGGCTCCGAGACTAGAGTTCTCAGCGGGAACTCATGTTCACTGTTTTTGCCAAGACACAAGGCACAATTGCAATCGGTCATGTGGAGCATCAACGTGGAACGTCACTGCTAAAACGCACACGAAAATAATACATAATTTTATCATATTGTAAAGTTAAGCAATTAATGTGTCAAACTACATGAATAAGTGTAACGTTATTGTATGCATTGTTATTGTCAACGCATTATTAGCTTGAGCATTACCTTAACAATGTCGTCGTAAGTGGGATGAAAAATAGGCGTGCGGACTTACAGGAGCTACCCCAAGCAATAGTAAATGACCCCAGGCTTTCTAGTACATTATTGAAGCGGCTCTAACCGCTTTGTAACTGGGCTGACCGTAATGTAATAAGAACGGGAGAGGCAACTGCCATGCGGTGGGCGTAGTCAGACTGCTGCTGCTGCTGCGGGTGTTGATGGTGATTTTACACGCTCTGCTGCATGCTACATTTGTATCTAGGGTGACACCTCCATTCCTCGCCTTTATTCTCCCGCTGTGCCTCACGCGGACAAGGATTCAGTAGTTGTTTTCATGGCAACTTCGTTAACTACGGTAACCTATGCAGTGGTTGGTACGCCAGTGTTGCCGTTCAAACGAAGTGCCTGGTAGGAAGTTTCACATACCCGTTATGACATTTCTTTTATTCAATACCACAAAATGACAGTTTACATGCAATCTCTCTTCAGTATTGGAAGAATAAGCTTTTCTCCGGCTGCGTACTGGTATACAATACATGTTCGTAGCCTTTTTCATCGACACTTCTTGCCTGTCAGTCAAGCTGTAAACCAATTGTCGATAATATCCGTCGATCTGTTACTCGGCCTTGCCCTATCCTTGCTGTCCATCTAGCAGTGGATCTAGTATTTCAAGTGGTTTATGTTCATTGATACAACTGTTGATATAGTTGTCCGTTGAGCGGTCTATATACTCTGTCTGTAAATATAACTGTCAAGCTAGCTTATTTGTTATGTTGCCTATTTGTAATTCAGAGGATATCTGGGCTACAAATGATATTTGTGGTTCCTTGCGCGAAAGTTTAACATTTGCATGAATCAAGGATGATGATAGGTTCAGCAAATTTTTAAAGATATCTAGCAGTTCTCTAGCGCATATGAGGGACGGTAATTTGACAAAATCGGCTTGACAAAAGACATGGTCGTTCCCGTATAGGTCGAGATATTCATAGATATCAATGTGTCGAACTACAGTTGGCGATCTATTTGTGAACCTAGATGTCGATCTGGCTGCCGATTAACTGCATATCCTTATGTAAATCATTTGTCGTCTACATATTGGTCAATACTCAGCTCTCTGTTGTTCATTTAGCTGTTAACTCAGCTGTCGAGATGGCTGGTACTGTAAGTTTCGATGTCACTGTCGATCTACAGACCTATTGACTAACTGCACACCCTTGCAATTGTTTAATAATATCTCGCGAGCATTGACCACGGGACATGGTAGGGCCCTATATAGGCGAGAAGCAGCGAGATATGCTGTAAGGCGCGCAAGCGCGGAAAGCATACTCATGGGCGAGCGCCATCTGCTACGCTGTCTGCTTAAGGATGCATGCACCCTCTCATCGTTATCTGTGTGCTCATATATCTACAAGACCGATGAAAAACTGATCGTCGTGTCGCTGATCTTACTTCTCGCCGATATTAGAAACTCCGTGTCGGGGATAAACGCTTACACGGTATTATTGAAAAATTAGAAGGGTGCACATTTGTCGGTGAATCAAACTGACTAACAGTCGATACAAGTGTCGCGCATCTACAGCTATGAGGGATCGCCGTCGATTTTGCTGTCGATCCAGTTGGGGATCTAGACGCCGGGGCAGAGTTGCTTCCCGTGATGGCGGGCGGGCTTCCCGCAGGCATCGGCAAATTGTGCGAAGCACACCTGGGGAACGTGGTCCTTAGCTTCTTTCCGAACCCAGAGAAGACACACTGAAAAAAAAATCCACAGCATATCCATGGGTGAATGATGAAGAGCTTGGGCGAAGCTCCTGAAGCAATCATGGTTACACCGTGAAATCTTCAGTGGTTTCGCCCAGCAGTAATCAAAGCGATAGCCCAGTACATCATCAAAGACGTGACAACCACTGTATATATTTATACAAGAAATTTTATTAATCGTAAGTGGTAGCTAGACGTGGCTTCCGTTCCCCCTTCATGATAACGGCTTTGTGGTCGGTGAAGTAATGGATCGGTGATGGATTGTGGTGGGATGTTTGCAAAGACGAGTAGTGGGCAGTTTGCAAAAGATCGCTGATGGGTCGTATTGGGATGTTTGCAAAGACGAAGTAGTGGGCAGTTTGCAAAGGTGGTTACGCCGGACAACGGAGACGTGACAAGGTTAGACTAAGAGGAGCTTCGCCCCTAAAAACGAGAGTCACTGAAACTATCCGTGAACGTGAAGCAGCATCAGCATGTAAGCCTAAGCCGGAATTAACCAGGTCTGTCAAAGGTTTCTTGCCAAAGGTTGTCCAATCAGGTTGCTCCCAGGCGTTCTTCTCTGGGGTAATTTGGGGCCGCCGCCCAAACCCTGGAGCGAGCACTCGGAATGCACCAAGCCGAATATGTCGAAAATTAATTCGCGTGAGATTACACCGGGAGTTCTTTATGCGTTCGGCGCGTAAGCCGGTTCCGGTTCCGGAATGTGCGACCAAGGTTACTCGAAGAACGACGGAATTTTCGTATGCTGCTCGTCCCATTACTGCCCGAATTCGTGACTTGGCGGCAGAGCAATTCAGAGCAATCCGGAACGGAACGGGTGGCTCTGAAACGACCAGTGCAACGCGCGAAGCCACTCCGGATCGACCAATGACTTATGCACTCGCCGCCGCGGAGCAAGGAAAATAAAAAAAATGCTACTGATCGACTATTGATGAACGCCATTAATCCAGCTTTAGTCTTCTAACCTCGGCCCCGCTATGTCCGTTGAGGAGGAGGAGGAGGAGGAGGAGGAGGAGGAGGAGGAGAGGTTGAGGAAAGGAAAAGGCGCAACTTCTGAGACCCTAATTGGGAGCACGGCTCAGCGCCTGTAGGAGAAAGGGGGAAAGGGAGATAAAGATGGCAAGAGGGAGGAGAACGAGAGGAGGAATGCTGTCCATGACAGAGGACGCGGTTGTCCGTTGCCTCCAGCAATGTGCTCAGTGTCCCTAATTTTAGTCAGTGACGTATTAAAAAACAACGACAACAACTCCCCCAATCCGCAGTATTATGCCAGCCCTGCCGCTACTCAAGTGCTGGAACCTCCTAGTTAAGTACTTTCGGTTCTTCAATGTTGATCCTCGCTTGCCCACGGCCATTCTTTTCGCACTGCGCTCAGAAAGGTCGAGATTTTTCAGCCATATGTCCGAGCGCCGAAGGCTCTCATGTCAGAGAAACACTGGCCTCAGTGACCAATTGTACTCCTCCGATGCGCGTGCAGTGCTCGCCTTCTCCCTCCTCGTGTCTTTCCAGACTCAGTTACATTATCCGCACTATAAGGTAGCAAACTGAACGCTCGTCGGGTCGAACTCCCTGCGTTACCTCTCATTGTTTCCTCTCTCTCCCACCAAAGGCCTCCTTGGTCTTCATCCTCCCTTGCGAGAGGCAGTTACTACACTGTACAATTATTGCTTTACAACATTTACCCTATGTTTTACAAGAATCACCTTCTCTCGCTTGGTCTCTAAGTTACGTACAGAATCTCCATGAGCACGAATTTGAGCTCGCAGGGGAGGCGTGTCTTATAACGCAAAACAATGCGGCGTCTGACAACAGTAGCGAAAATTTCACTCCTCTCCTCCTCCGGTGCTGCCCAAAATCTGCTCCTCGTGTGAATCTCGCGCGAAGCGCACCCACATCATTCACATGCATTTTTTTACTGCCAAGTTCTCCGCCAGTTTAAAACGAATCATTTACGTAAGAAACAGCTTCCCAGCCGGTGTCTCTTCGTGTAGACGTGCAGGTTCGTGCTTCGCTAAAGGTATACGGACAGCATTATCGAAGTGCAGGCGTTTTGGAACTTAAAGAAAATTAAGCTGTGACTACAATTCAGTCTGTATAGCTGCCAACGAAGTCATAATGTTGTGTCTTACGGTGATCGTGGTACTCGAGGTCCATCACAAGGCAAGTGTCATCCATGTAATAGAACACGCCCTCCAAGACTTTGGGGTCTAAAAGAAAACAAAGAAAAAAGCGTTGATTTACTTTCAATTGTCGTTTTCTACTTAGTTCAATCTGTCTTCATCCCCCATTTCCATTTCCTATTCCCGAAAAAGTAAGCTGTGGGATTCCTTGATCCGATAGACCAGTCAGTTCTCCCCCTTGAATCCGTTACTGAGCGACCCGTGCGACCTTTTTCATTGACGTCAGTTCCGTGAAATGTGCCTCAATTCGTGGTGGCTCTCGGCGTAAAACACTTCCGTGTTAATGATAATAGTCTCTTCATGCTCAGGCTATCTCGTAATACACCGTTTTCTTGATTCATCCTAATGTGTTTCAACATTTGTAGAAATGTCTATAAAAACAAAGAATTCGTCCTATCTTTTTTCTTTAACTCACAATCCTAATTTACTACAAATATATCAGGTAGCAATAAACGTGGACCTTTTGTCATATGTCCTGCCACACAAAAACTGTCATCACTCAGTCCAACGCAGGCGTCGCAAACCAAGCGAGACACTGACGGCACCGCTGCGACCTGTCAAGTCATCCGCAGTGCGCCGGCCGGCCCTGCATGCGCACGAGCTTCGACCGAGCGCACAGCGCGCGTGAAGGAAAGAAAAAACGGTGTTCGAAGGAGTGGCTCCCGAGAACTAATATTAATGAGAACTAACAGGCAATAACGCCGAGGAAAGTATAGGGGGTGGTATTTGTAGCAATTAGGATATAAATGTGAAGAAAGTGAATGTGAAGAATGACGCGTCCGGTGCTCTACCACTGAGTTACGGCGGCGGTCATCCTCCCATCCGCTTTATGGGGTATACATGTGCATTTAGACGTAGGAGTGTTAGTCAGCGCCAATCGGACGCGTTATACGAAGGTCGCAGGTTCGGTCCCTGCCAGCGGCAAGTTACCTTTTCGTCCATTTTACTTTCTTCACATTTATATCATAACTATTACAAACACCACCCCCAATACTTTCCTTGGCATTATTGCCTGTTAGTTCACATTAATATTGTGTCTAACAAACAAAAACGAGCCCTTAAAAGTAATCATCATCCCGAGAACTACTCGCTTTCGGTCTTTCAGAATTGCTGTACTTTTTTTAGCTTTGGGCACAAGTTCGCCCCTTAATAAATGGCGTACACCACAAATGTTTGTGGTGAACGTGGTTACAATATAATAACATCGTATAGCGTTTTTTATACATTCCTAAATACTCTATTACTTGGGCGAACATTTCCTTTTTTCGGTAGCAAAGTGGCAGTTAGAGCTGCGGATGCTGCGGCTGCGCTGACCCCTTAACTTTTACAGCCGCTGATAATTTCAGTAACAGAAACTGAGCTTTTCTTCCACTTTCTGTATCCTTGCACCTTTGAAGAACAACGGTGACGCCGCGGGCTGTTTTCATCATAGCGCAATTACTGTCCTTAAAGGCGATACATAATTCGATTAGCATATTACATATATAATATGCACTCACCGTCGCCCACAGTCATCTCCATGGTGTGAGGCTTAGGTCCCGGTCTGACCAGAACGTGACTTCTTGCCTGCACAAAACGAACGACATAACATAAGCAGGCTGCCCCAACTTAAGTTCCTCAATAGTTACAAGAAACAGACACAGAAAAAAAAAATGAGATCTTTGGTTCTAACGCGAGCCGCTATCACTGTGCACAGCGGTCTGCTGTTAAAGGGAACATCGGAATGCGTGGCGGCAGCTCGGCGCCACCACCGGCCCGCGGCTGCGATGATTTTCGCGCAGGCGCAGTGTGCGTTTCGAGTTGTGCTCTTTCGTTCTCCGCTACCGTCTGCTGCCGCGCTTCCAAATGCTGGGAACCGTCGCGAAGTGAGCCATTCATGCGACGGAAGAGTACTACGCACGGCGCTCACTGCGCCTGCGCGAGGCCCGTCGCAGCCGCTGGCCAGCGGTGGCACCGAGCGAACGCCGATTTTCCTTTTAACAGTTGACAGCTGCGTACATTCGTGGTCATTCTTCATGCGGTCATTAGCGTTCGATCTGGAAGTAACAATTATACAAAAAATGAATTACATGAATTAGCGGGAAATATAGGACGCCAGACATTTTTGTTTTAAATATCCGATGAACGTTCCACGCCGTGCAGCAGAACGATCAAGCTAACTTACACTAGTCCATGGTTTATTGAAATATTACATAGGAACGAAGCACCGCCACATGTTAGTTTAATCGTTTCTGCAGTACTCCGTGCAAGGTTCATCCGATACTCTGCGACTAAAAGAAAGTCGCTTCCTGTCGTACGTTCTGCGTGTTTTTAGAGCGAGCTGTATTCGGGACGCGCAGCGCCTACAGGGGCGCCACTGAAAGCCGCGTAGCGGAGGCCGTTGGAACCGCATGCGGGTCGCGTAGCGGACGCTTCCTTTCACTGCAAGCATGACGGAAGTGCGCGCGTGCGATTTGCCGCTTGTGCGCGTCCCTGATAATTACTTTTGCGGCGAAAGTGTGCGCAAAGGAGCCGCGCTTTATAATAGTGGACATGTGTCCGATGTAACAGCTGTGTGGGACGACAATGTCACTATACGCGCCAAGTGTTTGCCACAGACAAGCGTCAACAAGCTTCCTTACGAAGTGGAGCTCATTGTAAGTACACCGCTTTCTTTACAACGTCCCGATCACTAATGCCTGCATGCATTGACGCATGAAGAACGTTTTTTCTCGACACAGTAGCTTCGTTTACGTGCCATGTGTTTATATAGTAGATTTTGAGGGAGCGCTGTCGCGCCGGCGCATGGATTTCACGGGTGCGGCCACGCGAAGGGTCAGCGTTGGTAAAACTTTGAAACCAGCACGAAACTTGCGAAAAAATATCTCGGCAGCTTGTGCTAGTGGCGTGGGACTGAGTCACTGCGGAGCTGGTGGTCACCTAGCTTGTCATAGCAGCTTGGCTACGTATTTGCTGGGTGTCTTCAGAGAAGAACGTCGGTGCATGTCCGTCGACCCCCTGTAATTTCGCTGAAAAAATATATTTTGTTGTCTTCACGAATACGTTTAGCTCTTCGACAGCAATTTGTTCGGGAACAAAATTTTCGTCAGAATGAGATGCATCCAGAGACTCTACGGCGATCTGTTTGAAGCGGTTGAAACAGTTCTGGCACAAAATGTCGGTTTCTCTGATGAATGAGGCTTCTTCTGGCGTGCGCCTTCAGGAGGAGTGGCGTATTAGCCGCGCCAGACAGACTGGCGCCGGCGCGTGCGCAGACTCCGCCACTGTTGCGCGCGGCTCGCCGCTGCTGGTCTGCACGTTCGGGAGGAGTGGCGTCTAGCCTCGCCAGACACACTAGCGCCGGCGCGCGCGCAGCTCTTCGCCCTCTGACACTGCGCTGAAGCCGTTCGATAGCGCCTCTGACTGGTGTTTTATCGCCGCTGATAAAATGCTGAGTGCAGATCCTGGAGTTCTTTGTGGGTTCCCAGGGGCTCCCATCCTCTCTGAAATGTTCATAAGGTTACAGAAAAGTGGAAGAAGCAAGGAATTAAATAAAAGAATACATATTCGCAATATTCACAGTTTGAAAGCAAATGCTAAAAATAATCTTATATATTGCTTGAAAACCAGGTGCTTTACTGAAGTCCATGCAATTTCACACACACACACAAAAAGCAAGCAGTAGCTAGCACCACTAGCAAGAATAAAAAAAAACACACGAAACTTTGAGGATCGACCCCACGCATTGGGCATGCAAAATTTTTTTCAGGTGTGATATAACTACAATGAAGCAGCACCAACATATACTAACCAATTACATGCTAAAGGAAACAGCAACCAGTAGCTAGCACCACCAGTAAGAATAAAGAAAAGAAAACACGTAAATTCCATAATCGGCTCCACTCGGGCGTTCGCAGGGTTCCCCATCAAAGGGGGGGGGGGGCAAATGATCATCTCAGCACCCCCAGGCCCCACTAAGTTAATGCAAGGGGCAGATTTTGCGCCGCCCCCCTCCCCCTCTTAGGCAAATAGGAAAGCCCCCACGCCCCGTGAGCACGCCTATGGTCCCACTCATAACACAGCTTGTGTAAAGCGAATGAGTATTAGTGGGATACATCAAGGGTGTTTTTTATTAGCATGAAGTCATGTTACGAGGCATTCAAAGGGAGGTTGAATCGGTTGAATGTCCTGTCAAAAGCCTTCAGTGCGAACAGGTGCCATGTTTTACAACCAATATGCATACAGTTGAGGCGAGCGCACAGCGAACATTCTGCACCGGTGATCGCATTCCAGTGCCATCATTAGGTAGAATGCAGCCCATTTCGTGCAGCACACGTGTGATTCCACGGCGCTTTTGTAAAGGAGCCGCCACCTGCCCCACATTCTGTGGTATAGCGCTTCGCGCCATTCGTTTTTCAAGAGAGCCTAGGCATCGCGTCTTATGACTGATAACAACCTCATGTATACATTGTAGCATATACAATGCAGGCGAGGCGACCAAATGTAAGCGTAGTAGCGTTCGCTGAAGAAGTAGCAACATAAATGGAGAAATAAAAACACGGTAATCGTTCTAACACTGCCTAAACAAAGCGCTATTGCTTACCTTTTGCGTCGGACAGCCGCAATCCACCGTCGCCGTCGCTCTCGCTCATGAAATAGCACCGGAAACTTGCAAAAGTGCGTTCCTGGCGAGTATTTTTGTATGTGTTTGAGCAGCCGACAACGCAGCAGTTATTTTTCGACATCGCTGAAGCCCGCGAGAGTCGTTAAATCACTTTGAAAAACACATCCATCCGTGCACTCGCGTAGACGCTCGCTGAAACACTGTTCGCCGGGCCCCGCAAGCGCTTCCGAGCCATGGCGGCAGGTGGCGAGGTCGGCGCTTTGCGCATCGCCTATACTGCTAGGTTCTGGCGGATCGCTGTTGTGGATAAAAGAAGCGTACAGCAACCATTTTCGGCGAACCGATAAACTTGAATTATCCAGCGTTTTAGCGTCGAAAGAAATGGACGTGGCGTAAAGTTAAGATAAAGGTGTATGACTTAGCCGACACTACAGAATGACGTGAACAATTTTGCCTAAAGACGAGGCCAGACCAGCCACAGTGGTCTAGTGGTTATGGTGCTCGACTGCTGACCGAAGGTCGCGGGATAGAATCCCGGCCATGGCGGCCGCATTTTCAGTGGAAGCAAAAACGCTGGCGGCCCGTCTACTTCCATTTAGGTGCACGTCAAACAGCCCAGGTGGTCGAAATTTGCGGAGCCCTCCACTACCGCGTTGCTCATAATCATAGCGTGGTTTTGGCACGTTAAACCCCAGCAGTTTTAAATACAAGACCAATTGCAAAGCAAACGAAGGTCTCACCATGTTTTATTTTTTAAATGCGAAGCATTTCTTAGCGAACTTCTGCGACTTTGAGCGTTTCTATCTATCTATCTATCTATCTATCTATCTATCTATCTATCTATCTATCTATCTATCTATCTATCTATCTATCTATCTATCTATCTATCTATCTAGCCGCCTACGACTTTGTGATCTCCTGGTCGCTTGGTTAATCCAATGTACACCAAAGTTGGTATGGTGTAACATGACTGTATGACGAACATAAATGACAAGTCATAACATTAAAATCATGACACGCATGTCATGTACAGCATGATTTACATGCCACGCTCATGGTGCACTGGCGGCCGTTTCGCTAGCTTGGTCTACCCCGAAATTGGTATTGCGCGACGTGACTGTGTGACGAACATAAATAACACGAGTTAACACGAAAATCATGACACGCATGTCATGTACAGCATGACTTACGTGCCACGCTCATGGGCGCTGGCGGTCGTTTTCGCTAGCTTGATCTACCCCGAAATTGGTATTGCGCGACGTGACTGTATGACGAACATAAATAACACGAGTTAACACGAAAATCATGACACGCATATCATGTACAGCATGATTTACGTGCCACGCTCATGGGGCGCTGGCGGACGTTTCGCTAGCTTGATCTACCCCGTAAATGGTATTGCGCGACGTGACTGTGTGACGAACATAAAAACACGAGTTAACATGAAAATCATGACACGCATGTCATGTACAGCATGATTTACGTGCCACGCTCATGGGGCGCTGGCGGACGTTTCGCTAGCTTGATCTACCCCGTAAATGGTATTGCGCGACGTGACTGTGTGACGAACATAAAAACACGAGTTAACATGAAAATCATGACACGCATGTCATGTACAGCATGACACGTGCCACGCTCATGGTGCGCTAGCGGCCGTTTCGCTAGCTCGATATACGCCGAAATTGGTATCTTGCGACGTGACTGTGTGACGAACATAAATAACACGAGTTAACACGAAAATCATGACACGCATGTCATGTACAGCATGATTTACGTGCCACGCTCATGGGGCGCTGGCGGCCGTTTCGCTAGCTTGGTCTACCCCGTAAATGGTATTGCGCGACGTGACTGTGTGACGAACATAAAAACACGAGTTAACATGAAAATCATGACACGCATGTCATGTACAGCATGACACGTGCCACGCTCATGGTGCGCTAGCGGCCGTTTCGCTAGCTCGATATACACCGAAATTGGTATCTTGCGACGTGACTGTGTGACGAACATAAATAACACGAGTTAACACGAAAATCACGACACGCATGTCATGTACAGCATGACTTACGTGCCACGCTCATGGGGCGCTGGCGGCCGTTTCGCTAGCTTGATCAACCCCGTAAATGGTATTGCGCGACGTGACTGTGTGACGAACATAAAAATACGAGTTAACATGAAAATCATGACACGCATGTCATGTACAGCATGACTTACGTGCCACGCTCATGGGGCGCTGGCGGCCGTTTCGCTAGCTTGATCTACCCCGTAAATGGTATTGCGCGACGTGACTGTGTGACGAACATAAAAACACGAGTTAACATGAAAATCATGACACGCATGTCATGTACAGCATGACACGTGCCACGCTCATGGTGCGCTAGCGGCCGTTTCGCTAGCTCGATATACACCGAAATTGGTATCTTGCGACGTGACTGTGTGACGAACATAAATAACACGAGTTAACACGAAAATCACGACACGCATGTCATGTACAGCATGACTTACGTGCCACGCTCATGGGGCGCTGGCGGCCGTTTCGCTAGCTTGATCAACCCCGTAAATGGTATTGCGCGACGTGACTGTGTGACGAACATAAAAACACGAGTTAACATGAAAATCATGACACGCATGTCATGTACAGTATGACTTACGTGCCACGCTCATGGGGCGCTGGCGGCCGTTTCGCTAGCTTGATCTACCCCGTAAATGGTATTGCGCGACGTGACTGTGTGACGAACATAAAAACACGAGTTAACATGAAAATCATGACACGCATGTCATGTACAGCATGACACGTGCCACGCTCATGGTGCGCTAGCGGCCGTTTCGCTAGCTCGATATACACCGAAATTGGTATCTCGCGACGTGACTGTGTGACGAACATAAATAACACGAGTTAACATGAAAATCATGACACGCATGTCATGTACAGCATGACACGTGCCACGCTCATGGTGCGCTGGCGGCTGTTTCGCTAGCTCGATATACACCGAAATTGGTATCTTGCAACGTGAGTGAGTGACGAACATAAATAAGACGAGTTAACACGAAAGTCATGACACATGTCATGTACAGCATGACTTAAGTGCAAGGCTCATGGTGCGCTGGCGGCCGTTTCGCTAGCTTGATATACACCGAAATTGGTATCTTGCGACGTGACTGTGTGACGAAAATAAATAACACGAGTTAACAGGAAAATCATGACACGCATGTCATGTACAGCATGACTTACGTGCCACGCTCATGGGGCGCTGGTGGCCGTTTCGCTAGCTTGATCTACCCTGTAAACGGTATTGCGCGACGTGACTGTGTGACGAACATAAAAACACGAGTTAACATGAAAATCATGACACGCATGTCATGTACAGCATGACACGTGCCACGCTCATGGTGCGCTAGCGGCCGTTTCGCTAGCTCGATATACACCGAAATTGGTATCTTGCGACGTGACTGTGTGACGAACATAAACAACACGAGATGACACGAAAATCATGACACGCATGTCATGTACAGCATGACTTACGTGCCACGCTCATGGGGCGCTGGCGGCCGTTTCGCTAGCTTGATCTACCCCGTAAATGATATTGCGCGACGTGACTGTGTGACGAACATAAAAACACGAGTTAACATGAAAATCATGACACGCATGTCATGTACAGCATGACACGTGCCACGCTCATGGTGCGCTAGCGGCGGTTTCGCTAGCTCGATATACACCGAAATTGGTATCTTGCGACATGACTGTGTGACGAACATAAATAACACGAATTAACATGAAAATCATGACACGCATGTAATGTACAGCATGACACGTGCCACGCTCATGGTGCGCTGGCGGCCGTTTCGCTAGCTCGATATACACCGAAATTGGTATCTTGCAGCGTGAGTGTGTGACGAACATAAATAACACGAGTTAACACGAAAGTCATGACACACATGTCATGTACAGCATGATTTAAGTGCCAGGCTCATGGTGCGCTGGCGGCCGTTTCGCTAGCTTGATATACACCGAAATTGGTATCTTGCGACGTGACTGTGTGACCAAAATAAATAACACGAGTTAACACGAAAGTCATGACACACATGTCATGTACAGCATGACTTAAGTGCCAGGCTCATGGTGCGCTGGCGGCCGTTTCGCTAGCTTCATATACACCGAAATTGGTATCTTGCGACGTGACTGTGTGACGAAAATAAATAACACGAGTTAACAGGAAAATCATGACACGCATGTCATGTACAGCATGACTTACGTGCCACGCTCATGGGGCGCTGGCGGCCGTCTCGCTAGCTTGATCTACCCCGTAAATGGTATTGCGCGACGTGACTGTATGACGAACATAAAAACACGAGTTAACATGAAAATCATGACACGCATGTCATGTACAGCATGACACGTGCCACGCTCATGGTGCGCTAGTGGCCGTTTCGCTAGCTCGATATACACCGAAATTGGTATCTTGCGACGTGACTGTGTGACGAACATAAATAACACGAGTTAACACGAAAATCATGACACGCATGTCATGTACAGCATGACTTATGTGCCACGCTCATGGGCGCTGGCGGCCGTTTCGCTAGCTTGATCTACCCCGTAAATGGTATTGCGCGACGTGACTGTGTGACGAACATAAAACACGAGTTAACATGAAAATCATGACACGCATGTCATGTACAGCATGACACGTGCCACGCTCATGGTGCGCTAGCGGCCGTTTTGCTAGCTCGATATACACCGAAATTGGTATCTTGCGACGTGACTGTGTGACGAACATAAATAACACGAGTTAACACGAAAATCATGACACGCATGTCACGTACAGCATGACTTACGTGCCACGCTCATGGGGTGCTGGCGGCCGTTTCGCTAGCTTGATCTACCCCGTAAATGGTATTGCGCGACGTGACTGTGTGACGAACATAAAAACACGAGTTAACATGAAAATCATGACACGCATGTCATGTACAGCATGACACGTGCCACGCTCATGGTGCGCTAGCGGCCGTTTCGCTAGCTCGATATACACCGAAATTGGTATCTTGCGACGTGACTGTGTGACGAACATAAATAACACGAGTTAACATGACAATCATGACACGCATGTCATGTACAGCATGACACGTGCCACGCTCATGGTGCGCTGGCGGCCGTTTCGCTAGCTCGGTATACACCGAAATTGGTATCTTGCAACGTGAGTGTGTGACGAACATAAATAACACGAGTTAACACGAAAGTCATGCCACACATGTCATGTACAGCATGACTTAAGTGCCAGGCTAATGGTGCGCTGGCGGCCGTTTCGCCAGCGTGATATACACCGAAATTGGTATCTTGCGACGTGACTGTGTGACGAAAATAAATAACACGAGTTAACACGAAAGTCATGACACAGATGTCATCTACAGCATGACTTACGTACCAGGCTCATGGTGCGCTGGTGGCCGTTTCGCTAGCTTGATCTACCCCGAAGTTGGTATTGCGCGACGTTACTGTGTGACGAACTTAAATAATAGGAGTTAACATGAAAACCATGACATCCATTTTGCTAAACGACATACAAGTCATTGTATGCAGCTCTTTGCTGGCTGCTTCGCATTACATCGATTCCCACAATGCGTGGGATCTACCGGCTTTTTTTGCATTTTCAAAACAGCGGGGTTTCTCATGTACTGCAGGATTTCATTTTTGGACCTCTGTTTGCCGCCGTTGATGAGATAATGTGTGTGTTCCAATACTCACCGTAGACGGCTGAATAGACAGCTAAGCGGACAGCGGCCATCTTAAGTCCTCTTCCCGTTCTCATGCAGCCGGCAAAATAGATAGTATGACGTCTTGGTTGAAGCGACGTTTATTAGACTCAAGGCCTCGGAACAGAATGGGCCGAGCGCGCACACACCCGATGATGATGACAATGACACACGGTGATGATGATGATGATGCACAGATGAGAAAGAAGCACATAACTAGTGCCCACAATAGCTTGGAAAGGCGGCATCGGAGACAGATACGATGCCGAATACTTTGCTGTCCAAACAATATTGCGGCTCAGCGAAATGCTCAGACACCGCCAGAATGGTCGTCTGCACACAAGCAGACACTTTCCATGCGCTCAATGTAAGCCGTGTTCAATATTTGATAGACTTGAACCCGAAAGAACTTAAAGAAATAACAATTATAATTGGGGAGTACTTGTGCCACTCGATGCTCGTGCTGCTAAACATAATAGTTAAAAACAAGCCCTAACGACTGTTTATAACAGCCTCACCAAACCTAATAGTCTAAAACCTTAAGAAGTAGGTGAAGGCTTGATTAGCCAGACAGTTACTTTCATTTTGTACAGAGCATACATTTGTACAGTACTCAAGGACTGAAACGCGACATCATTTGTTTTTGTACAACGACTGCTATTAACAATTGCTCGTGATCATGGCGTCATGTCGCTCTAGATCAGGCCGCTAAAGGTAATGTTGGTTCTGATGTAAGTGTTTGAGTCAAAATTACGCCGATATGGCCCGTACTGTAGACGCTGGAAACAAAAGCAGGTGTATTAATTTGCCCTAACGTCTCGCGTTTCAATCAGCGAGTTCTGTAGTACACATACCTTGCCGAATGGCCTGTCGCTTGGAGGGCCCACACGAATGTTGCTGTCTGTGCCTCGTAGTCAATGGTGGTGCGGTTCGCCGTCATACAGTCGTACATGGGGTCTGTGCCCGAGACCGCTATGGCCAGTGCGGACTCCCAGCTTGAGATTATCTGCAGTGTGGTGTCAGTGTCATTAATGTCAAATATTACCAAAAGGGCCTCCTGCGGGCCCCTTCCAATATACCAGGGTGTTGGTGGTGATGTTGTTACATAGGGTGTTATATCGGTTGGCTCATGCCGATGCAGGTAAACGAAATAATTTTTGAGCAGCTCGAGCACACGATGAAGAAAAGATTGGCGAAGCTTGCACTAAGCCGCGCAAGGCTTCAAACTGTGAAAATGGACGAAATCTCAAGTCTAATACACTTGCTTCTAGGTTGTTTCTAGGCATTAGCTAGGTGATGCAGATTGTTTCTGCGTTGATCCTCAGCGCAGAGAGGTTCATGTTAAACCACAGGCATGACACGGATGTCCAAACTCCAGAGACAGAACCTCGCGCTGAAACCAAGCGTTCGCACCTCTCATAGATCTACGGGCTGCTTAGTAAAGATTGTAGCTAGGTAGAACTTGTTTGTAGCTAGGTAACACTCGGTAGAACCTGGCTATATCGAGGTTAAGCTTGCTGTGGCTAGGTTGAGCTTGGCTATATCGAGGTTGACCTTGGTAGTAACTAGTTGAACTTGGTATTAGCAAGTTTTGGCCGGGGCTATGCCTAGGTGGTTATTCTGGTAGTACCACCTACCGACTTCTGTGGCACATACCCGTTTATGACAATGATACTTTTTTTACAGCCCGCACAGTGGCACATACCCGTTTGATGACGATAGTTTTCTTCATTTTTAGTTGACCAGTGTGGAGTAGTGGGATATACCCCATTACTGTGGAACATACCCATTCATGATTATGATAATTTTCGCGTATGCCGCATGGCACACACCCGCAAGCTGCACAAATTACGGCTTGCTTAAAAAGCGTCGCTGTTCAAAACTGCAGAAGTCGTCCTGCTATATGCCCGCCCTATTTAAAACTTGCCACTTTATTTGAGCGTTCCAGAGCATGAAATCGCTCTCTTTCAGCTCGCGCCTCGAGCTCTCGCTACGAGATGCCGAGAAGTGTGGTGCGGGGGCGGAAAAGTAATAGTGATGATGGTGAGTGAGGATGACGACGCTACAAAAAATCGCCAGGCCAGTCGCAGAAAAAGCTGGTGGCCTTTCTAGATCTTGTTGCAAACTCTCTTGTGTCAACTAAGACCAGTACACTTGCAAGGTACCCACTACACCACAAATCACAATTTTTGTGAACTGGGAAGCACCAACTGTGCCATCATTCGTCATTCTGCAGAGAAGCGTAGTACCCGCTACACATCTGTAAGGCATTATGGGCACTTTGTGCTGTGGCTGATGGCAATGAAGAATAATCGTTGAGCAATTGGTAATCGGTCGAAAGCATTCAACGACCCACTCGTTGCGCATTTCACACTGTGTGACGCCTGGTTGTTGTTTTGCTGTTCTACCACCCTATATTACATATGTTAACGCGATTCTTCGCCCGACATAACGCCTGTATATGGTCGTCTTGTGAAGAGTTTCAAGCCCCGGCGTGGCTCTGTAGTAGCTCAGCTTGGCTCGGCGTTGTCCATGAGGGAAAATTCGAGATAGATGCAAATAAATAACTAAGAAAAAATCTTTGGCCCACGCGAAAAGCGAACACAGGCCTTCTGCGTAGCAAGCAGGTGTTCTACAACGGAGCGACGCCAGTGCATGAAATTTTCGTACAAAGCGTCATAAAAGTGTCAAGTAGTGGGATGAGTCCTCGCATGTAATACTGCGTAGCAGAATGGTAGAATCGCACCAGGCGTCAAAACATGCGAATTGCGCAGCCAGTGAATGGTTTGAAGCTGGCCGCCCATTAAAATGCCTGCAGCTGCGCAAGTGCTCGTGGCACCTTACGGACGCGTATGGGCAGTTCGCAAATTTCCACAGGGAAGGATTACGGCGTAGTGGCCACTTCGCAACTGTACTTGCAGTAGGCATTCTAGCACAGATTGAGACGGCCAGTGTTACGCGCACAAACGTACCTTTGCTCGCAGCACGGTTGAAGGCGATGCACACGGCGCCCGATTGCACTATCGCTTGGGCTCCGTGTTTCGGCGTTTATTTTACTTGAAATTCGGCGGGTGTTTTTCGGAGGTTATTCTTTTGGTAGAAAGTCTGCGTTTATCAGAGTTTACTTTTCGTAAATCTACAATTCTCCGAAATTCGGTGTTTATATTTCATAATTCTCAATACTCGAATGTCTTAGATGACACGATATCTGAACACGAAAGCATCAGAACATACGAAGCCTATTTTGGTTGTTTGGAAAGTTTGAATGCACAAACACACAGATACACACAAACCCAGAAGCTTGAATAGAACACACCTACGTTTATATGTATTATAACTTTAAAGCTTGTTGTAATATACGCAAGCATCCTTTACGAGGTCTGTAAATTCGATGTCGTCTGGCGCGCCCTAGTTCCACCAAGGGACCGTATATCAACGTGCTTCGCGCTCTTGGGCGATCCTATACATACGTTGACGTCTCTCGCTCCGTGTGCGACATGCCCTTTGTTAATTTTAAGACATCTGCGATCGACGAGATACTGTTGACGTTAGGAGAAGTTTATATTGGCCAAGCCGGCCGATGTGTCACTGACCGCTTAGAACATGCCCTTTCTATAGATAAGGAAACAGGGTCATACCCGCCACGGTGTTCTAGTGGTCATGGTGCTCGACTGCTGATCCGAAGATCGCGGGATCGGATCCGGGCCGCGGCGGCCACATCTTAGATGGAGGGTAAAATGCTTGAGGTCCGTGTGCATCGGCTTAGTTGCACGTTGAAGAACTCCAGGAGGCCGATATTTCCGGAGCGCTCCACTACGGCGTCCCTCAGAATCCTATACCATGCTTTTGGAACGTTAAACCTGAACAATTATTAGTTATAATTATTAAAACAGGGTCATATTCAGTCAGGGCTGAAGAAAAGAACGAGGAGAGCGCGTGTCAGTTCATGATGATGATAGTTTACTGCTCTCTCTGCACGGTCTAACAGTCGGCCTATACAGCCCCGCTCTTAAAAGTTCTCAAGTAGCCGTTTCGAAAAATCTATACCTTGAAGCTTTCCGGTAGATCGGACTTCTTCAACTTCATTGGACATCCCGGTGCTCCGAGCTTGGCCTGAATAACGTTCGTGCTGCAAAGCGCGACGACCAAGACTACCGTGAACGCTTCGCCCATCATCGCGTAATTTAACTCTATGCAGTCTCAGTTCGGAGACACCCGGGCCCACTACTTATATACACCGCCCAGCGGTCATTCTGTAACCTTGCGGACACGTGGGGCGGACTTTGTTTGACGAATGTTTTGAGGGAGCGGTTTATTTCTGCGAAAATGCGGTTTTTTGCTTTGAATTCGGCTGCACCACACAACCAGCGGAGACTAGATCTGCACCGTTGCAGGATATCAGGCGGTGTTACGGCAGTTGTCGTAAACGCTCGAGTACGGTCAGTGCTGATTGTGTGTCCGTATCAGCTATGGCTCCCGCAGAGGTCCATGGGTCCTGTTGTCGTGGTTCCTGAAGGTGGCCTAAACATGGTGACTGCTGCCCGCGTGAACATTACTGCTGTTGATGTCACGAAGATAAGAAAGCTGTGACATTGGCAGAAAAGAAAAGAGAAAAAGGAAAATAAAAGAACGGGAGATTTCACTATGTTTTCTTCTAGGAACAGACGTAGACAGATTCCATCGGCGGCGCTGGCCCCTTGTGATGTAAGTCAAGGGCGTCCCTTTTAGGGCGACATCGTTTTGTTGGGAAGGGCCACGTGTGTAGGCCATAAACGTCAAATAATGTCTTTTTGCGTCTGTTCACGCAGACATAAGTACGTTTCTACATTGTCGACAACAGATACGAAGGACGCCTTAATTGCCCTTATGGAGCAACTATAAGCCTTGTTGCGGTTCTTTAGCTGAACTAGCGTTGTTCTCTCTTTCTTCAATACGGTTACTAAATAGAAATAGTAATGGTACAGAGACAGCAAAAAGATTAAAGAAAGGTTCTTCACGAGGTCAGATTCGAACCCTCGATCTGAAGGCGAGTATCCTAACCACTGGACTATCCAGGCACGCTAGCACAGCGTTGCACAGCCTTGTATAGTATAGTGAAGCAAGGGGGTGGGAAAATGAAGTGAGCGCGAGAAGGAGCGATGAGGGAAAGGAGGAGGGGTGAGCGCAAAGTGTAGCACAGAACGAATGAGAAAGAGACAGAAATGAATGCAGAGAAGAGAGAAGATCAACGAAAAAGAGGGAGAGAAAGAGAGTAGGGGTAAAAGTATAGAAAGAAAGAGGAAGCAAGCATCGCGTCGTCTATCGACGAGATACCGCACCACCTGGCTAAGCCTCGCGTGCGGAGTAGCTAAACCGCGCACACCGACGGAGACATCGCGCGCAACCTCTATAGTGCATATGATCCGCGAGATCAAGCGGAGTCGCCGCCTGGCGGCTTCTGGCTGAACCGCGCCTAGTGTGGATTGCTCCATGCGTCGTCTGCTAGCCCCGTTGTGTTTGCATGTGCGCGTACGTCATGCAGGTCCTCAAAAGGCGGTTTGTTCCGTTGCGATGGTGCAACTTTAATCGCTCGTACGTATGCCTAACACGATGTAAAGAAGCATTTGGCCTAGATCGGCTGTATATGTACTGTAATAAGACCAGTGAGTGCACTTGTCGAGAGTGCTGTGTGTGGTCGTCGTATCCTCCGTTCACGAGAGCCATATCAGTGTAGGGGCCGCTCTGTGGTTCAAGCGCATTAAAAAGTGCACTTGGCATTGTCCTAAAGATTAGAAGTATTAAATCTCATGTGAATACAGCCTTTTAGCGGCTCGGTGGTAAAAAAAATGCAAGGCCTGCGCTGAAACCGCAGCACAGTCGCAGCGATCGAAAGCTGGAAGAGCGGCGTTTCTAGAGCCGGTTGTAAGCTCTCTTGGGGCTACTTAAAACTTCAAATGTGGAGATGCGTCCGTGCTTGTGAAAAATTTTCTTCCTGAACAAAATGCTGCTGAAGAGCTAAACCTAGTCGTTTACTCAACAGAAATTTCTCCTGTGAAGATGGTGGCGAAGGGGACACGTCATGATCGAACGCCAGGCGCAAGAAAGCGGAGATCGTGGGTGTCGTCTCCAGGAAACTTTTTGCGTGGATCCCGCCTTTCTTCAGTGCCCCTCTCGCGTCCTGTGTGCATTAGGGCCGAAGAAACTGCTGCATGCGAAAATCCGAATCGAGTGTGCATCTTGGCGAACTTTTTCCGATAATTGCTTTAGGAACAATACTACGACAACTACAAGCACGCGTGTGTACAAACCTGCACTCTAAAGCAACCCTTCGTCTTCTTTCATCAGTTCGATGGTTCGTGAACACGAGAGAATATACTTAACACATAAAAACAATGACTGTGGCAACTATAGCCACATGCTCGCTTATTTAAGTGGTTCTGCGTCAATGCCAATTTGGGCACTTTGGTGGCTTTGTTTACTCCGATCTCTCAAAAATAATGCAAAATATATTTACAGCTTAAGTTAGAGCACACGTTTGGTTTTAATTATGGGGAGTGTAAAAGAATCGGAAATGGCGTTTTTCTTTAAATTGCATTTTAAAATATTGCATTTTTATAAATATCCTTTTATTATGAATTTCTTGTTTGTGTTTAACACAATTCTCAGAAATCATATTTAGCACAATTCTTAATCTAATGTATTGCAACACTCTGGGAAGTTTTGGAATTTCTGAGTATTATAGACGTGGAGCGAAAAAATCTGAAGTAAGAGCATTATTGAGGAATGTGCCACATTTGCAATTTTTTAAAATAAAATACGGGCCGCAAGACTGCAAGATAACAACATTTTGTGAACGCACGCTGCTCATAGTGTGCCAATATTATTTTTGAGGCTCACAGCTACAACACTTATTTTGTAGGATCGCGTCAAATGCCCATTTTCGTGCAATTCGCGAAAAGCGGTTCGGCTGAGTGGATACTTCCCAATAATTTTGACTAAGGCAAAATTCTTTTTTTCTGGCAAAGCTAATAATAATTAATTGGGTACTAACCTTCCGAAACCACGATATGAATATCAGAGACGCCGTAGTGCAGGGCTCCGGAAATTTCGACCCACCTGGGGTTCTTTAATGTGCACCTGAATCTAAGTAAGATGCAGCTGTTATATACCTTCCTCTTGAGGGATAGTGGTGGACTTCTATTCATGATTTGATAATGCTTGCCGATTGAGCCCCATCCCATCCTTATTCTTCTAGTTATTTCACTCTCATGGTTCGGCTCCGCGGTTACTACCTGTCCTAAGTAGACGTACTCCTTTACAACTTCCAGTGTCTCGCCACCTATCGCAAAGCGCTGTTCTCTGCCAAGATTGTTCCACATTACTTTAGTTTTATGGATATTAATTTTCAGACCTACTCTCCTACTTTCCGTATCCAGTTCAGTAATCATGAGCTGTAATTCGTCTCCCGCGTTACCCATCAATGCAATGTCATCAGCGAATCGCAGGTTACTGAGATACTCTCCATTAACTCTTATCCCCAATTCTTCCCAATCTAGGACCCTGAAAACCTCCTGTAAACAAGCGGTGAATAACATTGGAGAGATCGTGTCTCCCTGCCGTACGCCCTTCTTTATTGGGATTCTGTCGCTTTCTTTATGGAGGACTATAGTGGCTGTGGATCCGCTGTAGATTTCTTCCATTATGTTTATATAGGCTTCGTCGATGCGCTGATTCCGCAGTGCCTGCATGACTGCTGATGTCTCCACCGAATCAAATGCCCTCTCGTAATCTATGAAGGTTATGTATAGGGTATTGGTTGTGTTCCACGCATTTCTCTATCACCTGCTTGATAGTATGAATATGGTCTATTGTTGAAAAGCCTGTAGGAAATCCTGCCTGGTCCTTTGGTTGATTGAACTGTGATGTCGTATTAATTCTGTTAGCAATTACTTTTGTAAATAGCTTGTAGTCAACGGACAGTAAGCTGCTGGGCCTGTAATTTTTCAGGTCCTTGACGTCCCCTTTCTTATGGATCAAGATGATGTTGGCATTCTTCCAAGATTCTGGTATCCTCCCCGTCTAGAGACACTTCGTATACAGGGTGGCCAGTTTTTCTAGTACAATCTCTGCACCATCTTTCAACAGGTCTGATGTTACCTGATACTCACCAGCGGCTTTCCCTCTTTGCATTCCTTTTAGGGCTTTCTTTACTTCTCCTGTCAATACTGGTGGGATGTCAGATTCCTCTGCGCTATTAGTGCTTCTTACGTTATCATCCTGACTGCCTAGGCTGCTGTACAGATCTCTGTAGAACTCTCAACTATTCTGTCCATATTGTTTGTGACCTTGCCTTCGTTGTCCCTTAATGGATACATCTGATTTTTACCTATGCCGAGTTTTGTCTTCATAGCTTTGAGGCTTCTTTCGTTCTTTAGAGCATGCTCCATTCTCTCCATCTGACTTACCTACGGTGCTTACCTACGGAGCAGAAACCTGGAGACTTACAAGAAGAGTTCAACTTAAATTGAGGACGACGCAGCGAGCGATGGAAAGGAAAATGATAGGTGTAATCTTACGAGACAGGAAGAGAGCAGAGTGGGTCAGGGAACAAACGGGGGTTAAGGATATCATAGTTGAAATCAAGAAGATGAAATGGATATGGGCCGGGCACGTAGCACGTCGGTAGGATAACCGGTGGTCATTAAGGGTAACTGACTGGATTCCAAGAGATGGCAAACGCATGAGGGGGAGACAGAAAATTAGGTGGGTAGATGAGATTAAGAAGTTTGTTGGTATAACGTGGCAGCAGAAAGCACAGGACCGGGTTGATTGGCGGCACATGTGAGAGGCCTTTGCCATGCAGTGGGCGTATACAGGCTGACGACGACGATGATGATGATGATGAATCTAAGTACAAGGGCTTTAATTCGCCTCCATAGACAATGCGGCCGCTGCGGCCGGGATCCTATCCCGCGACCCGCGGGCTCGCAAAACTAAGGTTGGTTTCGTGGCCTTGGGAAATCGGAGAGCAAATATACCTTTTCTTCGTCGAAATTAAAGGGGGTCCGTGGACATGCACCGAAGTTCTTATCCGAACACACCTATGACTATTCACCGCACCCTGATGTGCCAACCCTAGCTCGCCGTAGCCTTTCGATTTATTTTAACGCGACAGCGTTAGAGAGCTTCTTTCGCAGAAATTGCGCCGTCAGCGTCGGGGATGGCGTCGCTTGTGAGCGAAAAATCGTCCGTGACCGAAAAATTGAGAAAGATGCAAATAAAATAAAACCATCGCTTCCATCGAGGATCGAGCCCGGGCCGTTTGCGTGGCAAGCAGGTGTCCTACCACAAAGCCACGATGTTACTTGCAACTACTTCGAAAAAAAAAAACACTACATAAATGGTATGTAGTGGAAGGAGTCTCCTGAACGCATTTTGTTCGGCAGGTGTCACGACGAAAATGAGCCCATTCGGCGATTCGTAGCACATTGGCGATGCCATCAAACTACGTTTATGCGCGACGTCATGCTTCGAAAAAAGCCGGGATAGTGGACCCATCACCGCTAAAAATAAACACGAACTTGCAAACAGCTCCAAAAATGGACAACTATATCCATCTAGCGGAAAACATATCAAGCAAACGGCAAACATTAGATTATGGGCTGCCATCTGTGAGGCATTGTGAGAACTCTAGGACAGGGAAGTGCTATATATATATATATATATATATATATATATATATATATATATATATATATATATATATATATGGAAAACCTGTACCATTACTACAGATAGATTGCGCGCGCGCGCGTGTGTGTGTGTGTGTGTGTGTGTGTGTGTGTGTGTGTGTGTGTAACAACACACATTAATAAGTACGCACTTAGTGGCTGAAGTGCGCACGAGAGGCCGGATTTCGCTATCGCGTTCAAGTCTTAAAGGTGAAGCTTATGGGTCCCCCAATTTTTTTAATAACACCAAGCTTTAAACCGGGCGTAATGTGCCTGCTGAATCGGAGAACTGTCATCATCACGAAACAGCGCTCGCTCTCTTCGTTGTCTTCTTCATCTTATGCTTCGCACCTAGAACACGTGCGCCGATTTCTCCGGCGGGGAATGCAATATAACTCTGATGGGCGAGAGAACGAGTACAGAGAGAGAAAGAAGTAGATAGAAGAAAGACAAAGATAGAAATTGAGAGGGAAAAGAGAAGAAAGAGAGAAAAATGATGTCAGTCGAGTCGAGAGAACAGGTTAAGAAAGAGAGATAGAGAGAAACACACAAAAGAAAGAAAGCGAAGATAGAAGACGAGAGAACAAGTACAGAGAGAGAGAGAGAGAGAGAAAGACAAGGAAAGAAAGAAAAGGAAAAAAAATCGGTCAAATAGATAGAAAGGCAGAGAAAGAAATAGAGAGAGAGGGAGAGAGCGAAAGATATACAAAGAAACATACACATAAAGGGATAGAATAAAGAGAGACAGCAAGCAAGCCAGTAGAACAAGGGTTGGGAAAGGGAGGCGAGGGTGGCGAGGAGAGAAAAGAGGAGGTGAGAGGGCGCAGTCTTGTATACTCTAGTATAGCAAGGGGTGGGAAAGGGAAGTAAGGGCGAGGAGGAGGGCAACGCCCGCAGTTCCGCCGCTTCGTCAGTGTTCGCATGAATAGTGCGTATTTGCTCCAATATTTTTAAGCAGGGCTTTTGTATCTCTCAGATCCCGGCGTTATAAGCAAAGGATTGCGGTCCTCGCAGGTGCGCCGGCCACATGCGTATTCGTACGCATTTTTCTACATCACAAACCTGGGATGGGTTCTTCACATGAAAAACTCGGTAGATACCACGCGTTGTACCACGCGTTGTGGGAATCGGTGTTGTGCGAAGCAAGCGGCGAGTACGTCTATGTTGTAAATAACGACTTATTGGCAAGCGTTACGAGGTGAATCGACGTGTTTTTGTGAGTATAGTAGCTGTGTGCACATCGTGCGCTTACCAGGCACGTCGAAAACGCTGGCGTTTAAAGGGTAACGTAACGTCAGCCCTCACGTTAGAGTATATAGGTCAGTATTAGCGAAACTAAGTGCACTTTATGGTGCAATCGTGGGAACATCATACGTAACTTCTGTTAATGTATTCCTCCGGGGTCAAGGAATGCTTCAATATGGCTTGCTGAATCATAGGAATCGAATGTAATGTTCGTTAGACTACTGTAAAAGCGGAGCCAACACTGGAACCACATACGTTAATCTGATGGTTGATGCATCGGCCCGTCTGTCCTACGTAGAAGCGGCCGCAGCTGAAAGGGATCTTATACACCACACTCGTACGGCAATCAGTGAATTTCTTGGTGTGTTTTACTAAACAGAGATTGCTGGAACATAAGAGATCGCTAACAGGAGGCTCACCTTCTAATCTATCTTTACATTGTCGAGATTGTAAGTGCACGCCAAAATTTGATGAATGCACAGTGTTGTACCGGCATAGAAATGAAGAAACGCGCCTGATGATTGAAGCGTGGCATATCGAGAATAGTGGTAGCGCATGCGTGAGCCAGCCGTCGATTAACTTGCATAAAGATGAAATCAAATGCCTTAACAGTTATCTTTCACGTAGACCGCCACGCGTGCCGGATTGATAGGTTCGCATGTTGCATGGGCATGCGCAGATAAGTTTTCGTGCCTTCTTTCTTTTCAGCCGTTGTGCGTCTCTTCAGTTGTTAGTCGGTGTTTGTGGTGTCCTGACTTCTTTCTTGTGTCCGTGTTTGCGCGCCCTGTCTTTTTAGAATCAATAGGAGATCCCCCTGACAGTTCTGTAACTTCGGGACCTCCTTCTGTACTAATGCTGAATAAAGAATAAAGACTAAAAAAAACATCTCAAGATACATGCCGCTACAGAAAAAGCAATTCTGAAGGCAGCGAACAAATATCTTTTCCAGATTTTTGAGGATTTTAGACGCATGTCTTGAAGCATCCGGTATAGTACAGTATAGCAAGGGGACAGGAAAAGGAAGTGAGGGTGAGGAGGAGGGGAACGCCACCGGCTCCGCTGTTTCCTTAGCTTTCGCACCTCTAGTGCGTACCTGCCGCAATTGTTTATAAGCAGGGATACATACGGAAGAAGCTACTTACAACGAACCTATTTTGCTCTCTTGCCCCGACAGCAGAGATTAGGTACACACTCAATGCGCGGCGCGTGAATTATTTACTACTCTCACGATGCCACGGAAGTTCTGCGCCGCTATGTCTTACAGTATGGTCACCCCGGTGGTAGAATGCTCCGCTAATGACCCGAAAAGTCAGGAATGTCGATCCCTACCGTTGCGGTCGCCTTTTGATGGAGGCGAAATGCTAGAGGCCTGGTGTTCAGTGCGATGTCAGTGCACGGTTAACGAACACCAGTTATCCGAAATTTACAGAGCCCTCCACTAAAGCGTACCTTAGAACACTATCGCGGTTTTGGCACGTAAAACATCAAGTATCGATTTAATACGCAGCACACCACTTGCAGTGCTGCATGCAATATAGTAGTGGTCTCAGTTACATCGCCTGTAAAGGTATTGAAACAGGTGCAATAACCTATTTATTTTTTAAATGCGAAGCATTTCTTAGCGAACCTCTGGCACTTTGAGCGTTTCTATCTACGTATCTATCTATCTATCTATCTATCTATCTATCTAGCCGCCTACGTCTGGGTGCTCTCATGATCGCCTCCTTAACTTGGTGTAGACCAAAATTTGCATGGGAGGGTAAGAGCATGTGACGAATATGACTGTCGGGTCATGACATGAATAACGTTAAAATCCTGTCGCGTACGTCATCAAACCCTTTCCACTAGACACGTGTGGCACATACCCGTTTACCACGGGCCGCGGTGTACGGGTATGCGCCACAGGTGATTGACAGTTTATATCTACCCAGGAACGGCGAGAACAGACACTGATAACTTAAATGCTAGAGCGTTGAGGAAAACCCACATCGGCAGCGTTGACTCAACGAATGGAAAGAATGAACATTAGGATCCCAGCAGGAATCGAACCCAACCATTCTGCGTGGCAATCAGGTATTCTACCACTGAGCCATGCCAGGTCTATAAACTGGTTTGGAAAAACAGCCTACGCAGGCGCAATACCGGTGAAACGTCAATTGTGGTTGTGGTGCTTGCTATCTAATTTTGCAAGAAAGCAATAAACACTACATGGTACTCCTACGATGTGTACTCCTACGATACAGGTGTCATATCATATGAACGTCTGTAGTTCCAGTGTTGGCTCCGCTTTTATAGCAGTCTAATAAACATTATGATCGTATTTCCATTATTCAGCAAGCTATATTGAAGCATTGCTCGACCCCGGAGATATACATTAACGAAACTTACATATGATATCCACATCACCGCACCGTAAGGTGCAATTCGATCACCAGAACGACGCAGTGTCCTCTTCATTTCTTACGACGCTGGGCGATGGCCTCATGCTGACCAAGGATGGTGCCAGATTGATTCACAGCCGCTTTGTAGAGTACGCTACGTAGGCCACGTACGCCCAGGTAGTCTACGAATACGACAAACACCATCCACTGATGTTGGTCTACGTAGCACTATCCAGGCCTACCAGCCTCGACCGCCTATACCTCACCAACGCGAAGGGTGGCTCCAGGTTCCGACATGTCGCCGGCTCCGTCGACAGACAATTTTTCGACACAATGACCGAGGCATCCACGTATACCAACAGCTCTACTATACCACATACTTCACTACACATGGACCCCTCGTCACCACCAACACGACCGGATCCTATAACAAGTCATGACCAGCTACTGGTGCTCACTGATCACGGTTGATGATGACCTTGTCCAAGAACTGTCAAGAACTTCTTGCCACATGCACACGGGTTCGTGAAACGTGCGTGCGTGTATATATATAGATATATATATATATATATATATATATATATATATATATATATATGTATATATATATATATATATATATGTATATATATATATAATATATATATATCTATATATAATATATATATATATATATATATATATATATATATATATCTTTAGCGTCATTTTGTAACGTGTCGCTAAGTAAGCACTTACGCCCCATTCACCTACCCGCCGCATGCTTCGCATAATGACGACTCCCACGGTACGTGGGATCTGCAGAATTTTTTAAAGTACTTTACAGGCCCCACAGGCATTGCGTAAGGGGGTAATGGAAGAAAACGTTACAATGTGAACAGTGTACCAAAGAAAAGGGGATACATAAATGTATGAGAACAAGAAAAATGTTATTGTAACATATGCGGGAACGTAGTGAACATTACGCTAGATTATATACGCTAAAGAGAGGCAAAGAATAAAATACACTTTGAGTCAGAACAGCTCACTTACGCAATAAAATAGGGCTTACTAAAATACGAGGAATATAATTACAGAACGAATGCGACCCAGCTTGGTTATTACGTTAGAACATTTAACCTGAAATTGCGCACAAATAACAATATAGGCTATTAAAAGAACAACGTAATGGGTATGGTGTCAAGTATTATTTTAACAACTGTGTGGTTAGTAGATGCTTGAAGTTATCTTGGCTACTTTCGGAAGGTATGGTTAGGAAGGTCGTTCCAAAGGCGAATGACTCTTGGAAGAGCGGAATAGTTAAATGAATTATTCTCCCCATAAATGCACATGAAATAAACTCATTGTATAAACGTCGTGACCTACATTGTAGAGTTTCAAGCTGCAAAAATGACGATGCTGTGGAATAGATGTTTTTATGAAACAATGATAGCAAGGGGATATCCTGACGATCATGCAAAGGATTAAGTGATAATTCGAGTATAATTTGCGTGATGCTCGTGTTATAGTCATAACACCATGAAATGAAACGAGCAACCTTATTTTGTACTGATTCGAGTTTGTCGATTAGCTATTTCTGATGGGGAGACCAAATGGATGCTGCGTACTCAAGCTGAGGTTGTACAAATGTTAGATAAGCTAGTTTACGAATATCGTTAGTAGAGTGATGTAACTTACGGCGTATGTAGCCTAATGATCTTGAAGCGTTGGCGCAAATGTATTGAATGTGAGTTGACCACGAATGGGTCGAAGTTCGATAAACGCCAAGATATTAATATTGTGTGTCATATAAGATATTTGTGTTATTTACATGGTACAAAAATGTAGAGTAGTACGTGTGCGGCTAAAACAAATGATCTTACATTTAAAAACGTTAAGCTTTATTAGCCAAGTGTTACACCAAATAGAAACGAGTTGAAGATCTCTCTGGAGGACTTGGTGATCGTCCTTAGTCTTAACAGGAAGATAGCGAATGCAGTCGTCTGTGAAAATGCGCACGTTGTGGCGAAATATTACTCGGTAAGTCATTATTGTACATCAGAAATAGTAACGGCACAAGAACGCTTCCCTGTGGTACACCTTAAGTAACGTTAGAAACACGAGATGAAGAATTATTAACTACGGTCAATTGCTGACGGTTGTACAGAGAATTACGGATCCATGTTAGGGTGAGAGCGTTCAGTTTATTACGGATAACTTCAAGATCAAACGCCGATGTGCTACGTGATCAAACGTTTTTGAAAAATCTAGGGAAGCACAATCAATTTGTAAATCCTCGTCCATGTTAGCATGTATATAGTTTATTAATTCAAATTATTGCGGCTTGCATGAGAAATTCCTTTAAAATCCGTGTTGATTTATGAAGAAAAAATTGGGGGACCCTTAAGCATCGCCTTTAAGAGTTGAACGCGATAGCGAAATCCGGCCCCTAGTGTGCACTTCAACCACTAAGTGCATATTTATTAATGTGTATTGTTACACTCACACACGCACGCACGCGCGCGAATTTTACAGGCTTTCGATCTAAAGCAAGAGTCGCATGGCCTCCAAGATATACGCCGCGCGCCGGCCCTCTCGGATGCCATGAAAAGTCGACATATTTCTCACAATGCCTCACAGATGGCAGCACATTATCTAGCGTTTGCTGCGTTGGCTTGATATGTTTTCCTCTAGATGGACATAGTTGTCCATTTTTAGAGCTGTTTCAAAGTTCGTGTGTGTATTTAGCGGCGATGGCTGCACTATCCCGGCGTTTTTCGACGTAGTTTGATGGCCTCGCGAATGCGCCTACCGTATGGGCTCGTTTTCGTCGTGACACCTGCCGAACAAAATGCGTTAAGGAGACTCCTTCTACCACATGGCATTTATGTAGTGTTTTTGTCCGAAGCAGCTGCAAGCAACATCGTGGCTTTGTGGTAAGACACCTGCTTGCCACGCGAACGGCCCGGGTTCGATCCTCATTGGGACCGAAGATTTTATCGTTTATTTTATTTGCTACTTTCTCGATTTTTCGCTCACGGATGATTTTTCGCTCACAACCAACGGTGCCGACGCCGACAGCGGAATTTCTGCGACACGAGCTCTCTAACGCTACCGCGTTAAAATTTGTTAGCTTCCATGTGGTTGTAGACATTGGATACCAGTATGTGTTCTAGCATTTTAACGCAGATAGATGGTAATGATATTGGACGGTAATTTGCCGGTGAGTATTTCTTACCTGACGTAAATAAGCCCATAACCTTACCTATATTCCAGTGTAAGGGTAGCATGCCTGTCTGTAATGATTGTATGAAGATATGTGTCAGGATTTGACTGTACACTATGACTGTGTTTCTGAGGAATTTATAATTGATATCGTCGACGCCTCAGGGTGCGGTTGCTTTGAGGTTATTTACTAGGCGTGCGACACCTTCAACTGTTACTTCTGCTGATGCCCCCTAAAAAGACACAAAACAAAATGGACTGTCACCCAGTGTTCGGTTCTCACCTTCTTTTGTTTCACAACGTTGAGGCTCCGCTATTTAACGCTGTAGTTGAGTCATGGAAGAGAAAAATAAATCGTTCAGATTTCCTTCTATTTCTCGAATGGCCGTCGTGTATATTGTCAAGCGTAGAACGGCAGAGAGAAGCAGAGCGACGCGTTTCCCCGGCCACTTTATTTCGTTATTGACAGAGCGAGCAACTCTGAGAAACATCATTTTCATTGTTATGAATTTATAATATCATTTCGCAGGTGGAAACTACATTTGCCGCTCATAGTGCGCGTTGGCATCTGTCCATCTCTCATCTGCCTGTCTTTTCACAGTGTTTACCGCTTCGTCGATTCCTTTCCAGAGCACTTTCACCCCTCTTCAGTTCCCGGCTAATATTATCGATCCACCGGTCATGCTATCTCTCTTCCTCTACCGACAATAATATACTCTCCCAAGGGAAACCCTCCATTGTCTTCTCTCCCCCACACACCAACACTAACCACTCCCACTGTTTACTCTGGTCTGCTTTCTGGCACTTTGGGCGACCGACAAAGCGGCGTGTCTCGCATTAGAGAGTTTGAGAATTGGGGACCCAAGACGCTGGGCCGCCAAGCTCTATTGGGCAGCCTGCCCTTGCGTTCGGATGATCGGCAGAGTTCGAGAATTGGGCCAACGCAGGCTGCGTTTGGTCAAGCGGACGGAGCGCCACGCGTGACGAAATTTTAAAATCATGCGAGACGCGGGGCCATACTGCGCCGTGGCCCGCGCTGCGTCTGTGTCTTCTCGCTGGTGGCCCAAGACGCCTTTGGGCCCCACGCAAGTTTTCAATTTTTGCGTCTCGGGTCAACGCGAGCGCAAGAGCCTAAGAGTGGCTTGGGTTCTGCTCATGCGCCGTGGCGGCTCGCAAGCTTCTTGGGTCCCCAAGCTCCTTGGGGCCCCAATTCTCAAACTCTCTATCTCCAATGTCTGCAGAGCATTCTCTCTTTTTCGCAGCACTATTCATTTCAATCCTCTCAGCCCATTTTTATAAGGACGGGCACTTTCCTTTTGTTCTACAAGCTGGCAACTTTCTGTCGCATTGCGCCTCAAGCCTGCTTCGAATGCCGAGAATGGGTGCGTGTTTTTATTGTTTTTTTTTTATTGCTCATGTACGCGTATACACCATGTTGTCATTCTCACATTGATTGCGGCTTCTCGGGATCGTCTCTGTGCTGCGAATTCTTGAGTCTGGTAATGTGATTGGCAACATGCAGTTTTCGATAACGGGCAGCGTGTGTGGCCAATAATTCATTGAACTACCAGCGATATTTTGCAGCACCAGTGACATAATGTACTCTCGGGCTCCGTGCTAGAGAAATCTGTTATTTGAGTAAGCCTGTCTTCTAGTTGCACATATGAAGCACTGAAATATCATCAGACAAAGACAACCTGGTGTGCCATATACATAATCGCATGTGAACAGGTCGATCAGTTTGTTTGGCTTCCATGTAACCAATGTTTTCAGCATATTTGTTCAAAATAAAGCCCAAGAATCAATATTAAGCTTCTCATTTGGCTGCATTGACGAATAATGTGCGATTTCCGTTAAAGTGATTGCTTCGATGAATCCTAACGCCATTTCGGAAAAATTCCGTAAGCTAGCGCTTGACAGCGTTGCAGATGCGTTTGCAGATCCCTAACAGGAGAACCAAATGTGGCAACGAGAACAAGTACTCAAGGACCTGACGTACGTAATAGTAATAATATTTTTGTTGCAATTTTGCGCCTCAAAATCACACTATGATTATGAAGCTCGCAGTAGTGGCGGGCTCCGAATATTCCGACCGCCTGGGGCTGTTTACCGGGCAACTAAATCAACGTACACGGGTCTCTGTAGCATTTCGCCTCCAAGGAAATGCGACCACCACGGTCGGGATCGAACCCGGGACCTCGGGGTCAGCAGCAGAGCACTGTTCCAATAGTACCATCGTAGCTACCTGAAACAGTCATGGACGATGCGTAGGCTCAAGCAAGCTTTGCCCAGTCCGCTGTAATGCAAAAAATGAAATGTAATGAAATCTTACTTTATCCCTTCACGCAACACAGAAGAAGAGCGGAGGTAAGGGTATGAGTGGCATGCTGGGCCTTGATAAAACCCTATTACGCCACCATGACAGTGTGGCAAGGAAACAGCCTAGCCTTGAGAAGCGTACAGAACACCGAAAATATTGGAAAAATTTTAGGATTATGCAGCTGTACTGAATAAAAATGCACAAAATAGTTATCAGTACAGAAATGCACGTACAAAACTGGTGTTTCTGCATATATTAACGTTGCGTGATTACATGTAACAATACCGCAGCACAGAAAAACAACTAAACGCCATCTATTAGTGCGGTAGTGGTAAATCAATCACTTCCTTATTTTTAGACATTTCTAACAGTGAAATGTTGTTCTGAGCAGATATGTTAACAGGGAAGTCTATAGGCGCTCGATTCAAATTGGTACACGGCTCGACAAAACGGTAAAAACCAAGCAGTGCAATGACGTATATAGTACATGGCCGCACATCGCAGATTGGCACATGGGCACACAGTTATATTAAAATGTACATTTTACATGGACACATAACCATGTAGGTCTAGTATTAACATATCTGCACTGCTTTTCTAACAGCACTCTTGTGCATACTAAACACCTTGCAGGCTAAACATTGGACACTTGAATGATGTCAAACATTGAATGGGTTTCCTGTGTGGGCACTGCCTTGCTATGCTAGCAACTGACCTGATCGAACGTTTATGAGAAACGATAGCATTGGATAAACTATGCTTTGTTATATGCCCCGACATTGTAACAGTAGTTAAGTATTTGAGTTTATTTCTTGTAAGTAACACATTTCTTTTCACGAAGTAGCATGGTATTCACATTGTTCATTTTTGATCGTGTGTTAATAATTTGTGCATCCTACGGAAGCGATCACAAAAAATTTTTTCCCCGACTGTAGGTTACAGGAGCGATTTCAATATGGTCGTCCCCAAACCTGAGATTGATATCTTTTGAAACATTGTGATTATCCCGAATATGTGTTAGTATTCGTTAATGCATTAAGCTGGGCTAGTTGGTATTGATTGTATGCTTCCATATTGCTAGCGAACACACACAAAGGACGACATAGAAGGTCGATTCCACGAAAGATCGAAAAAGGGTGTATATTTGATGTTTCCGATTTTCCTGATAATTTTGTATGTTGTGCACATATGACTGCACAGCACGAAATCGCAGTTCGTTTTCCAATAAAAATTTTTTTCAACACAGCAAAATTCGACAAGTGTCGCCGGTTGACGACGACCATTTTACGAAGAGTGCGTTTTCGTAAATTCGCAATCATGCTGGCAGCCACTGAAGCTATATATTACAAATATCTTTCTTTTTGGCGGAAGTAGAAGTAAAGAGGAAATAGCTCTTATCATTTCATGGAATTCTGAGTAAATTATGTATTTTTAAAAATTCACGACAAACGCTTCGTTTTTGAAAATCAGTCAAATTTGGGACGCTATGGCTACTTCTGTGAACATCTTAGCTTGTTCATATTTCCAGTATGAATAGGCCTTTATGTGAATAATGAACCTCTGCATTTGTATTTCTCTAATAATTTTGTATTTATGTGAATAATGAACCTCTGCATTTGTATTTCTCTAATAACACCAAAAAGAGAAAAGTGCTCCTCCATTCAAAAATCTATAATAAAAAAAACCCAATCTCAATTTTGTTCAAAGTCCCCCAAAATGTTCTCAAAGGACTGAAGAATGATATTATGAAAAAACATGTTGCATCATTTTTATTACAACAAAAGCAGAAAATGTCAAACATTGTGTTTCCAGAGCGTGGTGGCTACTGCGCAAAGGACATCTCTAGTAACAAGAAGATACAGTAACTCGTCTTTTTTTCTTTTCTGAGCTTCGCTAAACCGCAGTAATGATCTATGGTCGGAAATTGGGAACTGTTTTGTAAAGAAAAAGACCGTTCCAATTAAATGCATTCGCGTGGTTTGCGACTTCACGCCAGTGTTAGACATCCCTCAGTCCACAGTATGCACTTTCAGTTGTAGCCCCCTTTTCTTTCATCTATTTCAGTTGAGTATAATTCATATCTTGAGTGCTAAAGAACGCATTCCCTCCATGCGTTTCTTATGATGATGTGCGCTGCCAGAATTGAGAGATTGGTATAAAAGCCAAGGTCTCTTCATGAATGGAAATGAATTTCTGGAGAGCGGTCGCCAAGAGGTATGGTTTTTGTTGGCCCAAATGTGTACGTTGTCAAACCTTATGTGACCAATTCAGAGTTTAAAAAGAATCGATTACGTGAAGATTGGTGGCAGCAGTTCTGGCCACGGACAAAACACGTTTTGTTTGCATTGCATCTGCTTTGTTTTGCATATCCTTCTTCTCTTGAAGGAGTGCTGGCAGATCTGGTTTCCCTCTTGAATGAGCGCGCATCCTGCTTCATGACCCTCCGCAAAAGAGTCTCGATCCGATATCTTCTACGCAACGAAAATTCTGCTGCAGCGGAATTTTCTTTTTGTGCACCATGAGGCAGTCCGTACAAAATGTCGGCCATGGCTATAACGCCTACCCATATCCACCTTCAGAGCGTAGGATAGTGATCGCATCAAAGTGAAGCACAATTTGGATGCTTAACTTCTATCTCAGGTGGGTGTTTGGCTGACTGGCACAGCCGTACTCGTTGCTGTCGTCTGCTCAGGCGGGCGTCCATCGCGCCGCCCTTTGCACCTGTCCGCCTAACGCATGCTACTCCGTTTACACGAGTGCTTGTAGCGCGGGCCACACGATCCGCACGGTGCGGATCCAGAGACCGGGCGGGGAGAGCGACGAGCGGTGAAAAATGTATCGTGTAACCAACGCAATCGACACCCCAGCTTTTTCTCGTGCATAGCGACAAAGCCTGGCAGCAGTGTGTGGCTGCTGTGCTTAGGTTGCACTGCGGTACTCGCCGTTCACCACTGCCGCCATTTGCGATTTCTCACATTCTTACAATGCATGATCGACTCAGCTACACATATTTCGCGTTTAGCTTCGTTACTTTTATATAAGCGCATTTACTAAAAAAATTATCCACAGGAATGAAAATGTCCGTGCTGCCCGTCGACGAGGAATGTAGTGGTGTCGCAAATGCATTTAATTGGAACAATCTTTTTTTCTTTACAAAACAGTTCCCACTTTCCAACAATAGATCATTACTGCTGTTTAGCGAAGCTCCGAGAAGAAAAAGACGTGTTACTGTATTTTCTTGTTACTAGAGATGCCCTTTACGCAGTGGCCACCACGCTCTGGAAACACAATGTTTGACATTTTCTGCTTTTGTTCTAATAAAAATGATGCAACATGTTTTTTCATAATATCATTCTGCAGTCCTTTGAGAACATTTTGGGGGACTTTGAACAAAATTGAGATTGGGTTTTTTTTATTATAGATTTTGAATGGAGGAACACTTTTCTCTTTTGGTGTTTCGAGCATGAAAATTTATTACTTTGAAAATATTAGAGAAATACAAATGCAGAGGTTCATTACTCACATAAAGGCCTATTTATACTGCAAATATGAACAAGCTAAGATGTTCACAGAAGTAGCCATAGCGTCCCAAATTTGACTGATTTTCAAAAACGCAGCGTTTTTCGTGAATTTTTAAAAATACATAATTTACTCAGAATTCTATGAAATGATAAGAGCTATTTCCTCTTTACTTCTACTTCCGCCAAAAAGAAAGATATTTGTAATATATAGCTTGAGTAGCTGCCAGCATGGTTCCGAAGTTACGAAAACGCATTCTTCGTAAAATGGTCGTCGTCAACCGGCGACACTTGTCGAATTTTGCTGTGTTGAAAAAAATTTTTATTGGAAAACGAACTGCGATTTCGTGCTGTGCAATCATATGTGCACAACATACAAAATTATCAGGAAAATCGGAAACATCAAATATACACCCTTTTTCGATCTTTCGTGGAATCGACCAGAAAGAGAACCGAGAACTTGCGTGCATCTCCAGAAACTGCATTACAAAAACGACGTGTTTATTAAAATAATTACAGATGATCTAGCTTTTTTATGTAACTATTTTATTTCTTTATTTTTATTTTATTTTTATTTATTTACTTATTTTTTTCTTTTTGCTGTCAAAAACCACCTAAGTGTTTTTTACGCCGTTGTTTTCAGTTGCTTTGGTCTTTTGTTTTGTTTTCAGGTGTGATGCGACTCGTCAAGCTGCATATATGTAGCTTTTCTGCCATCATACCCAACCACAAGTTGCCAGCTTTTTTGTAAAAGATGCTTCAATGAAACACAAATTCAAAGCTTCCATTTGGCTATCTGGGCACAAGGAAGAAAAAGAAGCCAGGCCTGCGCAGTACGCGCCCCACAGTGACAGTGTAAGCTGGCGGAACAGTCTTCATAGAGGCTGCGTAAACTCTGTTAGGACGCCTATTGCCAATACAGTTGCGAAGTACCCACTACGCACTAAATCATGGCACTTACGAAGTAGCGAAGCACCTACTACGCATTTCTAAGGCAATACGCGCACTTTCATACTTTATTGGTTCTGTGCTAAATGATAATGAGGATGATGAAGGATTGTCGCCTAGCCCTTTGTATAGGGAGGGAAGCTTTAAACAACACACTTCTCACGCAGTTCGCTTGGTGTGACGCCTGGTGCTATCCTTCTTTTCTGCTACGTGATATCTGTTAATGCGTTTCCTCGCCATGCATAACGCTTCTGTAGGTTCTTTTTCAAGAACGTTTTCGATCACTGGTGTGGCTCTGTGGTAGAACACTTATTTGCATTTACTTACTTACATTTACTTACTACTTGCAACACAGACGGTCTAGGTTCGAACCCGCCTCGAACCCTGGTTCTTCTTGTATCTCAATGTGCGCGATAAGCCGTGACGGATACCGGCGGCGGCGGACAACTGGCGCCACCGAAATGGGCTGCTGTCAGCTCATAACTTACGCTGTAAAAAATAACGCCCGCACATTCCTTTACTCTACCACTATTACGGTGCCCCAGTGCGCCGTCTGTACACAATCTATTCCCATCCCACCGCCTCCTGCTGCAGCAGATTCAGATATCTTCGTAGCAGCCATTTTCTGCACGGGTTCTAAGCTTAACCCTGGAGGCACACTAGTCGCTAGCGCGAATTACCGAGGCTAGAACAAGCTGGGAACTCGGACAAGCGATCGATACTTCCCCCTCATCTGGGGCGTTAGTGTAGGCCAGGTGTCCAGGTCGTGTCGTCCTCTGGAGATTCCGCAGCACCAACGGCGCATATAAATGTGCTCCGCGCACTGAAGTGGCCGGAGGCAGGCTTATTTGCGGACCCCAAACGACTCTAAAGCTGGCCATCGTAGCGGAAGAACCGAAGATGGCTGTACAATGGAGTTACCCAGACGCGCTAAACTGTGCTGCGTAGGCCGTTCATTGCAGAGTCAAGTTCGTTTGCGGGTCTGATAGAAAAGTCGGAAAGGTCTATTTTCGCGCTAGTTGGCAATAGAGTTTGACTGTACTTTACTGGTTTAACAAGCGCGGGGAAATATTGTGAACATGTTGAGTGCTTTTCAGTCAACTTTGTGAATATCAAGTGCTGTGTAAATTAATGAACAACAACTATTAGCGAAGTGATCAACTCAATGCAGTATTTTTGGTACACCACCACAAAAGTAGCATGTTGGAAGCATGTCATTCTTCATTTTAGAGCCTAGCTCTTAGGCGCCTGTTCCTGCGTTGAGCGGCGTCACCGTCGCCTTCGTTGGCGTAACCGATTAACACGAAAAGTAACCGGTATACATGAAAAAATAAAATAAGAAATAAATACCGAGGATCGAATGGGATTTGAAGCCGGGCTCTCTGCGCGGCGGTCTACTATTCTACCGCAGCGCCATGTTAGCGCTTGAAACTCATTTTCGAATAGACGCTATACAGGCGTCATGTCGGGCAAGGAATCGCGTTAACCTATGTAATATAGCGTGGCAGAAGAGTAAAATAACTATCAGTCATCACAGAATGGAAATTGCGCAACGAGTGTGTGGTTTAATGCTTCCCACCCGCTGCAAAGTGCTCAGCCATAATTCTTCATCGTCATCAGCCACAAGCAGCATCGACAAATTGTACATAATACCTTACCGATGTGTAGCGGGTAGCTCACTTATCCTCAGAAGGACGAATAATGGCGTAGTGGGCGTTGTCCTACTTCACAAAAATTATGATTTATGGCGTAGTCGATACCTTGCGGAAATCCAAAACTTCAAACATAGTTCGCCTTGCCCCAACGCGAAGCTGTGCTGAGAAGTCGCATTAGGCAGTATCGTAATCGTCGGTGAAATAAGAAAAAAAACATGGCTGATCCCTCCGTCATAGGAATCGGTATAACACGAAAGTGAAACGTGTCTTCACAGAAGTAGCGCTTATTGTGTGGGTATATGTGAGACCTTGTACAATGTCTATTCGTGTTTGGCAGCCATGGCACCGTTTGACGTGGATGCGCCCATGTTGACAGCATGTCTCTATCGCGATGACTAACGCCCATGATTATGATTAAACCGTTGTGGTAGCTGACGGTGTGAACATATATTTGGACACAGCGAATCGTGAATCCCCCGTAAGGATAATATCAACAAGGTCATAATCAACACTGGTACCCGGTATGCACTTCTTCAACGCGTCGTCAATTAAGGAGAGAAACTGCACGGTGTGCGCTTTGTAGTAATGGGTAGCCGACGCCTGTGCTCATACATACACTAACACACACTGCGCTTCAGCAACACGGGAGGTAAAGGTTCGTAGCCTGAGCCGCAAACGCGTGCGTCCCGCTGGCTTGTCTCGCAGGCGCTGCTCTCGCTCCACCAAGGCACGACATTCGCCCGTCGAAATCGTGTCCTTTCTGCAACGCGTATTGCAGCAGTTTTGTTAGTCGGTGCTCTCGCAATTGAAGCAGTCGGCGGCGGAGAAATCCCGTTGGTGCACGTGGAAGCTGCACTACTCCGATGAGCCGACGAACGCTAACACGAAGCGAAAGGCAAAGAAAGACCTTAACCAACGTAACAGCGTCAAAGGTGCCCCGGCGAAGCCAGCGCGGCCAGTCTACCTCTCTGGTATCGAGACGCTGTAACCATGACCTCCGATATCGCATGCAATCTCGGAGTAAGCGCTAGCAAGTGTCGATCGTGAAGCATTGCTTCTTTTCACATCTCACAGAGGGCGGCACCGCCCCGCTCCGCCCGCCACGAAAGAGAATGTGTGAAAGATATAAGGCGCGTTCGCACCGTGTCTTGCATCTCCCGAGTTAGCTTAGTCGGTAGGGCACCGGGCGCTTGCCGTTGCGGCCGCAACGTCGTGGGTTCGATTCCAAGCGGGGTATCTTTTTCTTGGTTTTTTTCTTTCTCACCCGTTGGCGTCCATTTGATCAACGTCATATCCGTGACGGATGTACTTGGTGGACCCCGGCATAAAACACTTTCGTGTTAAAAAGCGGCAGGAAGTGGAAGATGGAAGCTTGTCACAAAAGCTTTCATGTCATCCACGACGCGGATATTCACCGCGATCCTGACATTCTGCTCGCTCGGGGCGGACTACACCCTAACATTTCAGGCGTCAAAGTAATTCGCAGGAATATCAAGTACCTGAAAAGGAATGAATTTAAACAGACGCAGCCAATGACATACTCTAATGTACCACCCCACGAACCCGAACAACACGCGCCACAAGCTACAAGCACTAGCTGTAACACAGGCCCCACTGTAGCTAAGACACAAGAAGCATCTACTCAGACGGTGGACGTGATAATAAAACCAGTAACAGAACCCACACAACAAGCAGAGGCAACAAATTCACGCACTTCCCTAACAGAGACGTCTGCGAACTCTAGCAAAGAAACAGATAAACAAACACGCATCGGGTCAGACCTCACCACCAGCACAAAGGGTAGCAAGAAAATACCACCTGAAAACGTTGTGCCTCGGAGGGTTGCCCGACTCAAACAGAAATGACTAATAAACACCCAAGGACAGTACAGGAAACTCTAAATCTCGGTCGTTTCTTGAATCCCATAAACTCACCGCAAAACAAAGAAACTGTAGAATGCATTTGAAGAAATACTGTAGCTACTTCAAGGAAACGAAAATCCCGAAAGGTCTTAAAATTAAAGGGGTGGTGCCATCAAATTTCGAGGCCATAACAAGCCTGTTGTGGGTTTCCTCTGTATGCAAGAACACTCCACACGAAGGGTCGGACACAGCAAACGTTTAGAATATATTTTAATTCACTCCCAAAGTGTACCTAAATGCCCATTCTCCCGATCAAAACCCATCGCTAGCGCGCCAACACTGACGTAGATCTGTAGGATGGACAACGAAAGTTGTAATGACGTCACACCAGATCTGTTGTAATGACGTGAGTGGCCTGCGGACCTCCGCCACCTCCGCAACGTACGTACCGGCTGTAGTGAAATAGAATATATTCTAGTTCACTATAGTACCGGCAAAGCATCGGTTGCTACATCACTCGCCGAGTTTCGATCGTTTTCTGGCTAAGTGCGTCACAGCCTTGTGTGCTCACGTGACCACGCCTCCTACACTTCTACGTCACTGCCCAACCTCGGCGCCCAGAAACCGAAACCGAAAGTTGTCCACATCAAAAGGCGATATTAAATTATTTAGCGAGAATACATGAATCTTGGTGCGTGCATCGTTCTTCCTGGAGCTTTAGGAAACGCTTACAGCAAAGAACGCGCAAGCCACAAACATGGTGGCACCACCCCTTTAAGGTCAGATCTGCTCTGGGTACCCTATCGCCTAACCCTAGATCTGCTCAAGCGCGGCCTTACATTTTGTTCCATAAACAATGCCGTGAACGAGTACGAGCTCCACAAAGATATAGCTGAGTTTTCAATACGTTTGCACACCAAAGAATTTTTTTTATAAGGCACATAGAGGAGACGTAAGGAATGGCTCTTTGCGACCACCAAGCACTTGGACACCATCAACAATGCCAAGAGTCAGATCAATATATAAAACAAATCTCAAGGGAAATTGCGAGCACAACAAACATAGTCGAAAGCCGAAGAACCTAACTTATGGAGAACACGACGTGTTGAAACAACCATCAACAGAAATGACATTGTTATAAAACCTGCGGACAAGGGTGGTAGTAGAGTAATGTTGCCTGTAAAAAAAAATATAAAAAGGAGGCTATCAGACAACTCAGCAACAATACACACTGTCGAAAACTAGCCTCGGACCCGACTCAAAAATATAGCAATAGCACGATAACGGATTTTCTAGCCAGGGAATAAATCACACCCTCCGAGCACCGGTTCCTAATCTCTAGAAACAAGCAAGCAGACCGCTTCTGCCTTCTTCCGGAGATTTATTAGGTTCCCATAGATGAACTACTTATCACGCAGATCCCAGGCAGGCCTATAGTATCTAACAACAATAGACCTACTGAATCGCTATCAAAATTTCTAAATCATCATTTATCTAATATACCATCTAACCTACCGTCTTTTGTTCAAGATACACATCATTTCCTTCGAATATTAGATTCTATCAACCAAACGCAAACACTCTCGGATCAGGCCATTCTGGTAACATTAGATGTCTGCTCCTTGTATACGAATATACCAATCACTGAAGGCTTTGAAGCGGTCTCAAAGTCACCTATAGCAAGCAAGCAAACACATACTGCTGAAGTTTACCTCTCGTTACTGAAATTAGTCCTGACGCTAAATCATTTTGAATTTGATTCGTCCTACTACCTGCAAACTTTCGGTACTAGTATGGGAACCCCTTCTGCGCCAACATACGCCAACGTTTATATTGATGGCACCGTTAGAATCAGAGCTGTTGGAATCATGTCCAGTGAAGCCTTCCACCTATCTCCAATACATAGACGACATATTTATCATATGGAAACATGGCGTAAGTACACTAAACCCATTCACTGACCACTGTAACAAGTTTCACTCTAGTATTAAATTTATCGTGTAATATTCGTCGAGTGAAACTAACTTCCTAGACACGACGGTATCTAGTGAAACAGGAAAATTAAAGAAGACGCTTTACTGAAAACCAACAGGCAACCAACAATACCTAGATTACATTAGTCATCAGCCACCACAACCTCGCAAACAAGGTATATCTGTCAGACAGGCGAGACGTATAAGAAGGATCTGTAGCGACGACGGTGACTACGGTCACCACTTAAGCAACCTAATGGAAACATTAGTTAAAAGAAATTACCCGCAAGATGCTCTAAAAACAAGGTCTACAACGAAGCATGTCAACTAGCTAGGAAATCATCACTAGCTCAAAGGGCCCCGTAGCACAGCCCAGCCAGCCGCCAGCATTTATAACCAAGTACTCAAATGCGCTACCATACATAAATAATATCCTCCGCAAGTATTACCCAATACTGGCAAGCAACGAGCGCTTTAGAAAAGCGATTCCCGGAGTACCAAAGGTCGTGTATCGCCGCAATAGAAATTTTAAGGACATGTTACTGCATGCAAAAGAAAACGCTCATTTTACTGCCCACATAACACTTTGCATGTCTTACATCTTGAACGAGAACAAACACCTTCAAGAAGACGCCATAGTTAAAAGCACCGGAAATGATTGTTCCATCATATGAAATCTAGTTTTACCTGCAATAGTTCAAATGTTATCAACGTGATCGGATGTTCATATTGTCACAAACTCTACAATGGCGAAACATGGCAGCCATTAATGTTAGATTAAATGGGCATCGAGTGGACACGGCCAAGAAATCAGCAAAAGCAGTATATGGTATGGTGAAGTCCAGGGTTCGACGGAAACCCATCTGGTCGGTAAAATTCATGGTGGGAATGGCAAGCATCGACCAATCGTTGAAACAAACACACAAATGGACGTTTCGGCCCCGCTACGGTGACTGCTATGGTATGGTATGGATAACTTTATTGATGTCCTGAGGATTCAGTCCAGGACTGATGCGGGCCGCTCCCACGTCGGGACAGAGAGGCCAAGCCCTTCTGCCGCCACACGGGCCCTCTGGACAGCCCTGAGTTGGTCCGCCAGCGCGTCACTGTGCAGCATTTGCTGTCACCACTGTTCACCTTGAGAACCATCACCAGCCAACGCCGAGCAGCGCCAAAGCATGTGGTCTAAATCGAGCAACCCCCGCAGTTACTACAATAGCAACCCCCGCAGTCCGGATTAATTTTATTCATGACGACCTGGTTAAGGTACGTCCGTGTCTGCAGTAACCTTAACGTAACCGCCTGGGGCCTGTTTAATGTAGAATGTGGCAAGGGGAATGTCCTGCGCCCTAGGTAATAGTGCGTGGTGATCTCGTTATAAGTTAACAGCTGGTTTCTAAACTCAGGAGTGCGATATCCGGCCTCCTCAGAGAGTGCACGGCACACTAATCCTCGTGCCTGGCACAGCATTTTAATGTAGTAGGTCACGTCTTCGACGATCTCAAACTCTACATACTTCAGTGAAACTTCCGGTCGCCAAGAGACAGGAAATATAGTCATACCTTATTTACAAATTCACAAGTTCAATATACCCCAGCCAGCAGGTATTAAAGGGGCCCTGCAACACCTTTCTTAGTTATGCTGGAATAGTCTCATTATTGACGTATGACTCTTCACGAGTCGTATGCCGCAAAAAGTTTTCGAATCCGTCAAGTCTAAGTGGTGTTACCAAATTATAGAGATCACGTTCCGCAGCTTTCTCCCTCAACTCAACGCAGCGAGCGCGCGGAAAGCTGCGCGCGGCGTGAAGGGAGGGAGGGAGGGCGGAGGTGCGAGGAGGCGACGTCAGCGCCACTGATCTCCACTAGGAGGAGCTGGATGGCGCATCGAGCGCGCGGGCGTGAAGCCACCGGAAGCCGCCGTTTTTGTCCCGGAAAAGAGCTTTTCTTTTCTTTTTTTAAAGAAATACCTGCCTGTAGCGCAGTAAACTGCACGAATCGACCGGAAAAGTTGTCAGGGAAGACATTTCACGCGTAAGTACCTCAAAGTTGCATTACTTTTTACGCATTTGGTACGTTGCAGCACTCCGCCGTATTCGGACGGTGTCGGCACTGCGTCTGTCATCTTTCGTGTAGCGTTCGTCGGCGTCTAAAGTGAGGCGTAATCGCAGAGTTTGAAAAAATAAAAAAGGAAAACAATCATAACAACAGCTGGCACCCGAGAATATTTGAATTGCGCGACTGAGACGGACAGGAGACGCCAGCTTCCGGGACAAATAGGGGACCTTCCGGTGGCTTCACAAGCGCCCGCCTCGCAGAGCGGGGATGCGCCGTCTAGCCTTTTTAATGGAGGTCAGTGGTCAGCGCCGGCGGCATTTTTTTCATTTTTTTCTCCCTGGCGTCTCGGCGCAACCACGTGGTCTGTGGCGCCACTTCCGGTCGGCTCGCGCGGTCGTCGTCGAGCGGCGGAGCCCACGGCACCGTGTATCGCGCGTGCTTGAAAACTGCGAGTCGGTTTGGTAATGTTGGGTGTGCACCTCGAACTGCCGTAGTGTTTTCATCGCTCTGCCAACCATGGACGCAAACTTGCGTGCGCGTTTGGAACGAATGACAGCTGAGATGGGTTTCGACCCACACTCCGATACACCGCTTCTTCGCACTGCTCGCGCTTGAATCGTATTCAACACGGCAAAGCTGCGTGCACCCTTCTCCCAGTGGCGGTACTTCGATGCTGTTTGCTCTTCGAATGCGGGCGCACAGCGAGTGCGGGCTGACAACAAAGAACTACAGACTAGAAGAAAGGATCGTGGGGCATCGGGCCGGCGCGGACCCATCCCCCGGCTGTCTGCAGCTACCGTGAAAATGCGAATCTGCTTGGTTGCTGTGTCGCGGTTTCTCGGGAACCTGAGACTACGGGGAGGATACGCCGAGGTACGGCTCGATGACATACTGAACGGACAGCGAACGGGACTCTCGCTATACAGCGAACACAGGTATCCTAAGCTAGCCGGCGCCAGCATTGTTATCGGAGAAATGCTGCACCGCAGCCTCGGTCGGTCGTGAGAACGTGCCGACGATGCAGTTTCCAGCTGACGAGACAACGCTCGAACGGCTGCCACTCTCAACGGCAACCGGCGATGGTCAAAAGCACAGAAATATTCACGATTTCGGCACTGCACATGGTGAAGAAAACGCAACCACGCAACTACGAGCAGACGAGCTGTCGGTGAGACCGGAAGTGCTAATATTAATGTTTGTTCGGTGTTTTAACGGCATAACACAATATAAACATACATATTATCTAATTATTGAACTCAAGATTAACAACTAAGGTAATAATGAGGGTGTTATCGTGATTATAACATCAGCCTATGGTGGAACTGCCGACAATCGCGTCATATATTGCGGACTAATACATCATTTGTCGAGAGAAGAGGGAGCGATTTTCAGCTGACTTTGAAAATTTATTGTAAATTCCAGGCCGCTCGCTTCGCTATAATATTTGGCTCGCGTGTTCTCGGGAGCCTCGACTATCGATTGGCAGCACTTTTTGACCCTGCTCAAAAAGTGTTGCAGGGCCCCTTTAACGTTTATAAGGGGGTTCTTGAATCCATCCGATCTGGTACAAACACAACGAAAACCGATGAGAGTTAAGCCCTTCTTCTACGAATTTCTAACCTACCATTGTTAGGTGGTTACTACTCTGACAACAATTCTATTAAACGTCACCCTGACCGATGTAGACGCCTCTGCAGGTGCGAGGAATTCTATATGCTACTCAATAGAAGAGTTGCTTCAACTCGCCCGCTGTTCTAATCTACGACACTAAATTGTACTCATTAATATCTTTGTCCCTCGTCTGTGCCGCGCTTTCACCGCGCCACCGTGGTCTAGTGGTTATGGCGCTCGACTGCTGATCCGAAAGTCGCGGGATCGAATTCCGGCCACGGCGGCTGCATTTTCGATGGAGGGGAAAACGTTTGAGGCCCGTGTACTTAGATTTAGGTGCACGTTGAAGAATGCCAGGTGTTCGAAATTTCCGGAGCCCTCCACTACGGCGTCTCTCATAATCATATCGTGGTTTTGGGACGTTAAACCCCAGATATTATTATTGTGCCGCGCTGTACGTTCAACGAAATATGTTAACGTACCAACTCGCGCAACTTGCCGCGCTGAGCCGCTAAAAATGTTTGCGCGGGTGTGACAGACTTGCCCGGCAACCACTCTTTGTAGTCATAGCATGTCCCACAATTTCTTTCCACCCTCAGTTCACTTATGTTCCTGTTCACGGCAACCCTGTATCCATTCTTCGTATCTCATTTGAGTGAGCTGTACAGCTAGTTATTGATTGCGATAGCAGTTGTAGGGACACTTGTAGCGTATTTATGACTGCGCCGTCGGCATATAATGCCCAAATCTACAACATGGATCCGCTCGTAGTATGTTCTGAGTTCGAGTAAAACCTAACCTAACCGTCGTGGCTCAAGTGGACAGGAAACGACCCGGCTGCCTCTCGTCGAATGAAAGGCGCACTGGGTAAAACGAAGAAGGTAAAAACTGGCCGAGAAGTCGCAAGTTAGTACGCGGGCACACAATTCACATGAATGACACCATACACGCACATGCACAGTGATGAAGATGTTCTGATTTCTTCATTGTGTAAGTGGCAGTTGACCTTTGGCGTTGTCTAATGTATTCAAGCGAAAAAGAAAAAACACAGATCTGTTAACATCTATACTTATTTTTACGAAAACGCCAATAGAGACGAATACCACCATTTAGTTGGTATAGCGCCTGTTTTCGAATAACCAGGGCGAGGCCTGCCTGTAAGAAATACAAAGAAAAGAGAAAAAATCTTGTCATAAAAATAACATACCTAGAAGAAGACGGTTTAATAATGTAAACCACAATAATTACGCAGTTGCATACTCATAAAACACCCAACGCACAATACTTTTCCAGTTTTCATAACTTTCAAATAGAACGTACGAAGGCAGTGAAAATGATAAACTTACCTTCAAAGATAATAAACAGATACACGGGGTTTTCACAACCAGCAACTAAAGAAAATGTTGACCACACATAAAGGTGGCTCTACTCTCTCTTCGACCCTGATTGAGTTTTTTACTACAAGCATTCGGTAGGGACAAGGAAGCGCTGTTTGTAGACGCAGCAGAATACGCGGATTGACGTGCGTTCCCAGTGGCAGTCCTCAGTACTGATAAACAATTGGTCAGCTCTGGTACGCGGTCAACTGGTACGCGGCAAAAACCCTGAGGCAGCGGAAGAAGTGGCGATCGCCCTAGCCATCGTTTGCCCCGGTTGCAGATATATCATAAGAGACTCGCAGGCGGCGGTCAGAAATTATGCACAAGGCAGAATTTCACCAGAGGCCGTGGCTATCCTCAAAGCGGACGCGAATTATATCACCTCTGAAGAGACGGAGGAACGACACATTATATGGTTCCCGGCTCATACGTCCCCCCACACCCCCGTACCCAACCTCAATGGAGAGGTCCATCGCGTAGCGCGAGGTCTCACGTTCCGCGCTCGTGTAGAAAGGTCCTCTCCAGGGGATGGAAATCCAGTGGAGGGCTGGACAGAGAGGGACAGAATGACTAGATACTATGACATTACAAAATTTTATCAAAACTCCAGGTGTATTTATCCACCCCCAAGCCCCAAATTCGACAGGGCCCAATCGGTAGATTTGAGGCAAAACCAAACCCAGACCTTCCCTAACCCCGTTCACCTCAGGAGGATATACCCAGACGTCTATTCAGACGATAACTGCAAATTATGCGGCTGGACTCACGCATCTCTTAGGCACATTCTCTGGGAATGCGCGGTTATAGGCGAAAAAAATGCAGTCTCCCGAGATGAAGCTGCAGCGCGGTGGACGGCCGCGCTGCGCAGCTCAAACCTGCAAGATCAATTGTGGGCCATCCAGCAAGCCCGTGAAGCGGCGAGGAGACAGGGCCTCCGGTACTCCTCGGGGGCGGCCTAGGCCCAGGCCACGAATTTGCCGGTGTTCTTAATAAAGTTGCTACCACCACCGCCACAGAAAGGTGACGGTGTCTATCTCTGCAGCTTTGCAGAAAAGAAGCTGCGATGTAGCCTTGCATGTAACTGAGGTGTCCATTTTTCCGCAGAAAAAGTTGCTATGCTGGGTCTGATGAACAGCCGTTCCGCTGAAAGAAACTTCCATGTACGGCCCCAATTGCAGCACAGATCTTCTCTGATAGCCTGTGTAAATCGCGGCACTCGTCGTCCACAAAATCAGAGCAAGAGAGATCACAGGTGACGAACACGAGTCGCACTCGCGACTCCGATGAGGGATTCTGATGAAGAAAGTGCGGCGCGGAGGGATACATAACAAGAGCTAAAGTGACCGTCAGAAATCTACACGGGTGTAAATGCCAATAAATACTGTGAAGCTTATTTGTGAACTTAGTTTCAAGTTTTCGTGACGCAATATTAGAACCCTATAAAATAAAAATTGATAATTTCTAGCGTTATTTTTTTGATCGCAACAGCATCTTTGCATCTGTGCAGTGGACGTTTGCGGCATGCGTTCTCCGAATTCTTCACCCCTCATGGTCCCGCAACGTGCAAAGACTACCACCCACGACCCACGAGACAGGCCAGTTTCGGAATAGGGCGCACATTCTGCCCGCACGGGCGGAGAGCAGCTTAAAATGCACGACCTTTGAAAGACGCGCTTTGAAAGACGCACAACCTTTGAAAGACGAGCGCAAGCTCGCTACCACGACGTGTTTGATCCGCATTTTTATCTTACTTCTCATGAAAAAATAGTAATAAAATAATAATAGTGAAGAAACTGCCTCTGAAAGCATTGAGTTACATTGCGGTAAACATTGAATCAACGGTATTTTTGCTAATCTCGGAAGGCAAAATTTTATCGCATCTTTGAAGCGAATGCATGTGTCACACTCGATCGCGACACGATCCGTTTACGCTGTTCAGAAGCACGTGCGCCACACAGCCAGTACCTGAAAGCATATGCTTGCATGCACTTTTATGTAATACGATGCTGCTCCACTGAGTGCGGTAACTGTATCCTCAAGTTTGGTTTATGCCTCATGTAGGGCCCATATTAACGAACGCGTTGACAGAAAAATATAAAAATATGCGTAAGAGAAAATTGCAGCCAAGCGTGGTGCTGGCCATATCACTTGAGAACCAGGCCGACCAATATGAAGGAGAACGTACCCCCCCCCCCCCCCACACACACACACACACACACGCACACGCACATACACACACACACACACACACACGATGTTTTGAAAATTCGGCCCCTGAAGGTAATGTAGGTGTCAACATCCCTCGCCCCGCCATGGTGGTGTAGTGGTCATGGCGGTCGACTGCTGACCCGAAGGTCGCGGGATCGAATCCCGGCCGCGGCGGCTACATTTTCGATGGAGGCGAAAATGCTTGAGGCTCGTGTACTTAGATTTTTGTGCACGTTAAAGAACCCCCAGATGGTCGAAATTTCCGGAGCCCTCTACTACGGCGTCTCTCATAATCTTATCAACGAGAACTAACAGACTATAACGCCAAGGAAAGCATAGGGGGTGTTATCTGTAGTATTTAGAATAAAATGTGAAGAAAGTAAAGTGGATGAAAAAATAACTTGCCGCCGGCAGGCACCGAACCTGCGACCTTCGGGGTTCGGTGTCTGCCGGCGGCAAGTTATCTTTTCATCCACTTTAATTTCTTCACATTTAAACCGGGTCGGGATTAACGCTCTGATTGTTATGGTGAATGATATTGAAAACAGGAGCCGACGTAACAATCTGGTCTTCTATGGTGTTGAAGATAATGATGAACATGAGAATGCTACAAATATGAAGGCAAAGTGACGGAATTGTGCGAACTACACTTAGGTATGCAACTGGTTAGCATCAAGAGGGCAACACCGACTAGGAAATCTTAAACCAACTAAAAAACGCCCGTAAATCGTTAAGTTTGCCAGGGGAGAGGGGAAGAGGACAGGAGGAATGTTGAGGGGGTGGAGAGGAGGTGTGTGGTGAGGGTATGCGCATGCGCAGTAAGGGTGGTCACGCCGCACACCACCACCACCACCACCGGATTGAACTCCGCCATAAGATACTTCGCATCTAATTAATATTGCTACGATACTGGGGGAACGCATTGAAGAAGAGGAGAACGCCGGTGGGCACGAACTGTGATCTGCTCGATCCCTGGATTCTCGCATCCATCATCTCTTGTAAATAAACGCATCTCACCGCAACAGTATTGGTGGACGTGCTGGGTACAGCAGAGCAATACCGGGTGAACGATCACGGGAGCGCTACATCTGGAGCTACGCCGAAGCCGCCGACTGGCCGGACTACCACCCCTCTCTATGGACCCGATTGCTGACGGCGACAACACGCGGTCTTCGTCTGGCGCTACGTGGCCCCAACACATTGTGCCACGAACCTTCTCTGGAAAGGTTGGAGAAGACGTCAACGAGTGGCTGAAACACTACAATCGTGTGAGTAGATACAACCATTTTGATTCGGCCTCCCGGTTGACCAACGTCGGATTGTTTCTTGAAGGAACGGCGTTGGTGTGGTTCGAAAACCACGAAGAAACAATAGCGACGTGGGAAGAGTTTCAGAAGGAAATAGCGAGCTGCTTCGCGGACCCTTCAATGAAGAAGAAGCGCGCTGAGCAAACTTTAATGCAGCGTGTTCAAGTGCCTGGCGAGACTTGCACAACTTACGTTGAGGAGATCTTGAAATTGTGTGAGTCTGTAGACCCACGCATGAAAGAAGATGACAAGGTTGGGCATCTCCTCAAAGGGATTGCTGAAGATGTCTACAATTTCCTCATCGGAAAGGACACCTTGGAGTCTGTAGCGGACGTAATTGAACACTGCCGCACGTTTGAGACTCTGAAGGCTAGGCGCATTACTCCCAAGTTTTATAGACTTGCCAACGTCACTACCGTTGCAAGTGTCGACGTCACTCCAACACCATCCTGCGATCTTGCCGCGATGATTAGACAAATCATGCGCGAAGAACTTGGACGACGTGATGCTGTCACCCCGACAAGGGCACGTGCCAGTGATGCCTCTCTGTCATTTACTGACGCAATGTGTGCTGCCGTCGATGCCACGGTGTACGACGTGCCCTTATCAGGAGCACCGGAGCAACCAACCGACGACCTACATCGTCGCAGTGGTCTCCAGAACGCCTTCATCCAACCACTAACAATGATGTCCTCGTGGGACGATCACAGGTACACGGTGCCTCGCGGAAGGTTTGGTGACGTGCGTGAGGCCCCTGTGTGCTTTCCGTGGACATGTGGCTCGATTCTGTGCTCAAAGACGTCGCGCACCACAGCGCCACTACGAGGGACCACCGGCTTCTCCTCGCCAATACAGCAGTCGTGGTGGTATGCGCTGGATGCGGGACACGTACGTCGGCAACGGCTTCTAGCAAAATGCCTGCACTAACACGCACGTTGGACGCAATTTCCACCAGAACTTCCGCAGCGACTCAACCTGCTCCGTACGAAGCTTGACGCCCCTACTGCGCGCCGGCGCCGTTCTCCGTCTCCTGGTCGCCACGTCACTTCCCCACCGCCGGGAAACTAGGTGGTGCGGCCGATGGAGGTGAGGTCACCGAACATTTGTCACTACATTCGCCTATGCCTCCACCCGTTTCTATGACACAAAGTAAGGTCCCCGTTCTCGTTAATGGACTGCCTACGATGGCTTTAATAGATACTAGAGCAGCTGTTTCGGTCGTCAGTTTTAACTTTAAACTGCGGCTAGTACATAAAGTGATGTTTCGCTGGAACAGCAGTGCAACATTTCGTGCAGTGAGTGGGGAGACGCTAAGCCCTATCGGCGCGTGTGTTGTGAGTGTTACTTTGGGCGACAAGGTGTTCAAAGTAGAATTTGCTGTCCTGGCTGGCTCCACACATGGCATTATCTTGGGGATCGATTTTCTACGACAGTGTGGTGCCACTGTAGATTGTGGCGCCTGTGAAATTTTGCTGTCGACATTTACTGACGATTCCAAGCGCTGCCAAGGGTCCATCACCGTCATTGAGGACGTCCTCTTGCCACCCAAATCGATGAAGAACGCGCCCGTTGACACCTCTGCCTCAGACGCCGGCACGTTTGATGTTATTGTGTAGCCGGTTCCTCTTAATTGCGCCAAGAAAAATGTGCTCGTGCCGCGTTGCGTTCTTTCCATCAGCAATGGCGATCGGCTTTGTGGGTCTTAAATGATTCTACTGAACCTGTCATGCTGCCCAGTGGAATGCGGCTCGCCCTCTTCCAAACAAAATGTGAACAGTTTGATTGCACCTTTAAGCGACCAGAGTGTAGACCTTGTTCAGGCAACTCACTATACAGAAACCAACTTTCTAAGCATGATAAACAAGTCGCTGTCATCAGAAAAACGCCAAGCCTTGGTCAAAGTCCTCGCTAAGCATGCCACTGTTTTCGACTTTGCACAGAATGAAGAGCAAACAAGTGTACCCGATTCGCGTACTCGTCACGTGATCGACACAGGATCCGCTCACCCTATCCGGCAGAAACGGTACCGCGTCACATCTGCAGAGCGCTAGGTCATTGCTGAACAGGTAGAAGAGCTGTTAAAAAAAAGGCCATCCAAGAATCATGTAGCCCTTGGGCTGCCCCTGTGATTCTTGTCCGGAAGAAAGACAGTAGATGGCGATTCTGCGTAGACTACAGACGCCTCAACTCCGTTACTAAGAAGGATGTGTACACGCTTCCCAGGATTGATGACGTCATTGATTGTTTGCATTCTGCATCGTACTTCTCATCTGTGGATCTCAGGTCTGGATATTGGCAAATTCCCATGCATCCGAATGACAAAGAGAAAATGCCATTCATAACACCTGATGGTCTCTGAATTTAATGTAATGCCTTTTGTCCTGTGTAACGCTCCAGCCACGTTTGAGCGCTTCATGGACACGATTTTGCGTGGACTTAAGTGGGAAGTTTTTCTTTGCTACCTTGACGACTACATAATTTTTGGCCGTACATTCGATGAGCACAACCGTCGTCTAGACATTGTTCTAACCTGCCTTGAGAAAGCTAAGCTCACCCTGAATTCTAAGAAGTGTCACTTTGGCAACCATGAGACTCTGGTTCTCGTTCACCTGGTTGACAAGCATGGAGTTCGACCTGACCCTCAGAAGGTCGCTGCAGTCAGTAGCTTCAAACCACGTCAGTCTGTACGAGAGTTGCGAAGCTTTTTGGGCTTATGCTCGTACTTCCGTCGCTTCGTGCCTAAGTTCGCCGACTCGCTTACCCTTTGACGTGCCTACTCAACAAGGATGTGCCTTTTCGGTGGTCAGCAGAATGAGAGTAATCGTTTTCGCAACTCAAGTTTGTTCTTACCTCAGGGCCCGTGCTTCGCCACTATGACCAATCTGCTGCCACAAACGTACACACCGACGCCAGCCAGTGGTGTAGGTCTCGGCGCCCCTTGGTCGAACCCCATAGAGATACTGAACATGTCGTTGCCTATGCCAGTCGTTGTTTAAGTAAACCGGAGCGCAACTACACTGTCACAGAGCAGGAATGCATCGAGGTCGTCTTCGCCGCCCACAAGTTTCGCCCGTATATCTACGGACGTCGATTTTCCATTATCACAGACCATCATTCTTTACGTTTGCTCACTGGTCTACGTGACCCATCCGGCCGTCTTGCTCGTTGGGCGTTACGACTGCAAGAACATGACTTTGAAATTCGTTACAAGAGCGGTCGTCGTCATGCCGACGCCGATTGCCTCTCGCGGCTTCCCCTTCCGACAACCGAGTGTGACGCAGGCAACTTCGATGAGTATTTGGCAGTTGTGGATGCCCCATTTTCTGACCTGACCATTTTCATGCAGAGCAACGCAGTGACAACAGTCTCGCCCCTTTCTTTATCTCCGGAACGAACGGTCAACGCAGTTTCTTCGTAAAGGGTGACGTTCTTTACAAGAAGAATGATTCCGGCATAGAAGCCCGTTTACTTCTAGTTGTGCCAACAAGTTTGCGACATCGCGTACTCCGAGCTATGCACGAGGACCCTACTTCTGGACATATGGATTTTTCCAGGACATATCAGCGCACACAAGAACGCTTCTTCTGGCCGAAAATGCGTCAACGTGTGACTGCATACGTTGCGAGCTGTGAGCAGTGTCAACCCTACAAGCTTCCGACAACCGAGCCAGCAGGACTTTCTTCATCCCATAGCACCCCCTGGTTCTCCATTTGAGGTCGTTGGTGTGGACCTGTTCGGCCCTTTTTCGCGATCAACGAACGGCAACCGATGGATTATAGTGGACGTCGACCACTTGACACGCTATGCCGAAACTGCGGCAATTCCTGCAGCAACGGCCACTCAAGTTTCGCAGTTCGTGTTGTCGCACATTATATTACGCCGTGGATCCCCGCGTGTTATCATCAGTGATCGCGGGCGGCAATTTATTGCCGATGTACTTGAAGACCTTCTTCATCTTGCTAAGTCTCATTTTCGTCACACCACCTCAAATTTAATAATATTATCTGGGATTTAACGTCCCAAAACCACGATATGATTATGAGAGACGCCGTAGTGGAGGGCTCCGGAAATTTCGACCACCTGGGGTTCTTTAACGTGCACCTAAATCTAAGTACATGGCCCTCGATGATTTTCGCTTCCATCGAAAATGCAGCCGCCGCGGCCGGGATTCGATCCCCCGAGTCACACCAACTCGTTTCACCCGCAGACGAGCGGTTTAACCGAAAGAACCAACAGAACTCTCGTCAAGATGATTTCCATGTATGTTGATTCCGGACACAAAACGTGGGACGCCGTCTTGCCCTTCGTAACCTTTGCCTACAATACTGCACAGCACGAGACGACCAGATACAGTCCATTTTATCTGCTCTACGTACGCCAACCCCGCACAGGTCTTGACACTATTCTTCCGTTTTCTGAAACCAACCAACCTAATCTCGACGAAACCCTGTGTCGTGCAGAAGAGGCCCGGCGTATCGCCCGCCTTCGTACTCTCGCTTCCCAGAAACGCTCTAAGAACCATTACGACGGACGTCACCAACACGTATTGTACGAGAAAGGCAATTTGGTGTTGCTTTGGACGCCGCTTCGCAAGCGTGGCCTATGCCAAAAGTTCCTAGACAACTTCACTGGCCCCTTTGTTGTCGTATGACACAAGTACGAACGGCGCTACGTGTTCAAGATGGCTGGGCGTTGAGCAAGTGGTTACACTTTGGCTGGTTGGCTGAATCAGGTGACAGACAAACAAAAAGACAGACAGACAGGCAAAATATTCTGCGTTTAAGTTCTCCAAGAAAGACTATCGTCTTTAAAAATGGCTTGCGCCTTCGGGTTGTTTTAGACGAATGCATGGAATGCGTGACTTCAATAGGGAACGGGCTTTATGAAGTGAAAGACAAGGCATCAAAATCGGATGGCGTAAGCTTTCAATATCGATTAAAGCCTGCGTGAACCCCACTGCGAGCTGTGTTGAACGAACCCCAAAATTTGGGAGACCGAGCCCCTAAACTCACTTCAACCAATGGGTGAATGGTGTTGAATGTTCGATATTGACTTGGCTTACTCCCACAGTTCTGCAGTGCCATCTTCATAATTTAGGTGGCGCACTCACAAAATTTACTTTGCCCAATTAGTAAATTGTGTAGACCCATGTCACTAACCGACCTCGCCCACAGCAAAAATCCTTGTGGTCAACCCTCAAAATCGACTTTGCCTTATTCAAACACACGACCAAGGCATCACGTCTTGTGATGAATTCACGTAATAAAGACTTCAATGTAGTGTTGACATCGATGTATAGTTGACATGCACACAAATGCACTGCTGTCGCGTTCTATGTACCTAAGAAGACAGGAGCTCATGTAATTTCTTGATGATGCAAGAGACATTCGTGCACGTCCATTTATCTCGTTCATGTGCTTTCACGCGCGGCTTGTTCGGGAAAGGACATGCCTCACTTCCGTTCCCTCTGTATTGCTGCCGTTTTATTTATAGGTGGGAACGATGAGTGCGATGGGAACATGTAAAATTGTGACAGAAAGTTTTTAACTCCTATGCTACTTCACAGCTCATCGTTAGAGGCGGCCGCCGTTTAAAGGGACACACTAAAGAGCTAAACGATCTTTCGCATAGTAGTAAAGTACTCTTGCACGAAAGGAAAATGATAGGTGTAACCATAAGAGACAGGAAGAGAGCAGAGTGGGTCAAGGAACAAACGGGGGTTAAGGATATTATAGTTGAAATCAAGAAGAAGAAATGGATATGGGCTGGGCACGTAGCACGTCGGAAGGATAACCGGTGGTCATTAAGGGTAACTGACTGGATTCCAAGAGATGGCAAACGCGTGAAGGGCAGACAGAAAATTAGGTGGGTAGATGGGATCAAGAAGCTTTTAGGTATAACGTGGCAGCAGAAAGCACAGGACCGGGTTGATTGGCGGAACATGGGAAAGGCATTTGCCCTGCAGTGGGCGTAGACAGGCTGATGATGATGATGATGACTCTTGCACGATACTAAAAACACCACGCTTGCTGCGAAAAGACGCTTAATAGGCGAGAAAACGCGCAAAAAGAAAATGTGGGTAGCGACGCTACCTTGAAGTTTCCGCACCATTCGCCGTGACGTCACATGTTTGACGGCGCCTACTAGGGACTACGTAGTTCCTAATCGGTAAAAAGGAAGTACATTGTCCTCTGAGGGGGCCAAAGACTGAACATACCAAGTTTGGGGTAATTTTGATGAGCCAGTGGCGCCAAAATACCATAAGTACACTTTGAAATCCGTGACTTCACGCGGGAAGATTTCGGCGCGAAATTTAAAAATTAAACTTTGAACTTGATTTCCTCCAATATTATTAAACCTATGATGGCGAAATTCGTCGTACCAAGATTGGTACGACGAAGCATTTCTGTATGGCGAACATGAATGACCGGTGGTAACATAAAAATCATGATATGCTTGTCATGTACGCTATGACATACATGCCCTCCCCATGGTGCGATTGCGGCTATTTCGCTATCTTTATATGTACCAAATATCGTACTGCGTGGCGTGACCGCATGAAGAACATAAATCACAGGTGGTAACATGAAAATCATGACATGCATGTCATGTAGAACATAATTTACATGCCACGCTAATGGTGCGCTCGCGGCCGGTTCGTTAGCTTGGTGTACACCAAAATTGGTATTGCATGACGTGACTGTACGACGGACATAAATGACAGGTGGTAACATGACAATCATGATATGCATGTTGTGTAGGCACGATTTACATGCCATGCTCATGATGTGTTCGCCGCCGTTTTGCTAGCTTGATAAAAACGCAAATTGGTATTGCATGACATGAATGTAGGACAAACATTAAATGACAGGTGGTAACATGAAAATCATGACATGCATGTCGTGTGTGGTAAGATTTACAAGCTCGTGGTGCGCTCGCAGCCCGTTTCACTAGATTGATATACACCAAAAGTGGTATTGCATGACGTGACTGCACGGCGGACATAAATGACAGGTGGTAACATGAGAATCATGACATGTATTTCATGCACAGAATGATTTACATGCCGCGCTCATGGTCTGCTCGCGGCCGGTTTGCTAGCTTGATATACGTGATCATTATTATTGCGTGACGGAGTGTATGATGAACACAAATGGCAGGTGGTAACATGACAATCATGACATGCATGTCATGAACGGCATAATTTGCATGACACTGTCTAGGTGCGCTTCCGGCCATTTTGTTAACTGGGTACACACCAAAGTTGCTATGGCATGACGTCAGTGCGTGACGAACATAAACGACAGGTTATGCATTGCATATACCAGAATATACGTTTAATTATATTAAAAATTGTACATGCATGAATGCATGACAAACATGCAGTATACTGTGAACTAGATGTGATGACATGAATCACTTCATTTGCCTCAAAGGCAAACAAGGCGATGTATGCATCTCTTTGCTGGCTGCTTCGCCTTACATCGATTCCAACAATGCGTGGGATCTGCCGGATGTTTTTTTTTTTTTGCACCGGAAGGACATCTAGGAGACGAGCAAAATTTTGTGCTGAATGTCCCCTGAATTATTGCGTTTTTATTGCTCAAAATATATTGTGAACTGGTTCAAATAAATGGGAAGTTCGTGAATGTAAACGATCGGTAATTGACTATCGTAACGCCGACGATACCATAAATTTTTCAGCCTAACCCATCTTTGCTATCTTTCTCGGAGGAGACAGTTCTTGTCCACTGATAGAGGCCACGCTACACATTAGAGGAATAAAAAGGCAGTCTCTTAGCGCTGGTAAATACGAGGACACATAGGCAGAGACACTAGACTCTAGACACATTTGTCCTCGTCTGCACCAACGCCAAGAAACTGCCTTTCCATTATGCACCAACAAGCCCACATAGCTACGCTTGTAGAGGAATCAAGACGTAGAGAACGAGGCTGTGCTGCCCGAAGGGGTCTTAAGTGTTTAATAAGGGGCCAGGGTTCTACCTCAGCACATCCTGTTTATACTAATTGCTTGCACGAGACCTCGCGGATGCTGGTTCATAACGCACTGGCTCCACAATATGACGGCTTTGATGAAGTCAAGGCAGCATATTCACTTAGGGGTTAAGCTGGTTCACTGTGAATATGACGCCGCTCGAACGTTTGTGGCGCACCTGTGCACGAACAACGAAAACGTATCTGCATTCAGAAAGACGATACTTAACGTGGCATCATAAGCTTCGCCTTCCACCTTGTTGGTGCTTCAGCATCGGTCAGCTGAAGCCATCTATAGACTATTTTTGGGTGCGTTTTGGTACCGCCAAAGGACCTGTAGCCTTTGCTGTTTCGTATTCTTATGAAATGAATTAATTGTGCTGCGGTACATGCATCCGCATGTCAACGATTGGGTTGCTGTATTCGACGTTTAATGACCGTGCTTTCTCACGTCCCCGCATAAAAATTGAGAAAACATTCGCACCGCATTCCAAGATGGTGGCGCCCATGTGTCTTATGTAAAATCGTGCATAACCACTTAAAAAAGCAGTATTTTTATCCCTTTTTTATTGCTCAGTTATTTTACCATTGTTATACTCAAAGTGCGCATGAGAGAATTTACAGAGGCTAGAATACTTGTTGCCTCTCCAGCTTTCTTGCCTTTCTGGCACACACTTCGACCAGTGAACTTCATTGTAGTTGCAACAATTGCTCAGTATATGACGAAGGAATCGCTACGATAAATGCCTCCAACTTACGCAGACGTCACTTTAAAAAGTAAATAATAAAGCAGATTTTATTTCACTGCCGTACAATATAGATGACTTCATGTGGAGCCAGATGACAATGCCTAGGTTGTTAGCAAGATTGTCGTTTCTTCACACAGTTGTGCCAGTATATTTCTCCAAGGTTTCGATCATGGACTTGTGGAGGTAGCCATATGTATTCAGACCGAATAAAAAGTCAATGTGACGAAAGTCCTGTTGCGGTACAACGTGGTTGAAGAGTGGCGGTGAACTCAAGCTGTCAATAAACGCTGAGAGGTCCTCTGGGTTTGCGAGTGTGTCGCCCTCTGACGAGAATAGTGCCATGGCAACTTTGATACGCTCCACGGGATATTCTGGAGGCTCTTCCTGCGATACATGAAACCAAGTGAGCGTATAAAGAGTATGACAAAGCCAATTGCATGTGGTATCGATGCGATAAGATTTTGTGTTAGACGTATGCTATCCTTAAAGAACCGTCTTTCATTGGTATGGACCAGCTGGAGAATCAGTGCAATGAATATAGAGGTTCAGGACTGGAGATCTGCAATATGGCTGTGCAGTGGAATACACGAATAACGACGAAAAGAGGCAGGAAGAGGTTTTCTTTATTAAAAAAAAGACTTCTGTTCTTGATGATGTAAGCTTTAAAGTAAAATGCTAGCCTCTGTTGGGTCATGATTTGGGTGACTTTCTCTCATAGCTATTTCTTTGAGAATAATCTGCATTGACCAACGCAGCTTTCAGCAAGACGTTATGAATGCACAGATTTGCATGTTTTCAAGATAATAAAAAAATTATTATCCCTGTTTATATTTAAACACCTTACTTTTCCTACGCCCACATTTACGAAATGAGCGTGTCCTCAACGTGATCAGGAAACGAATTTCATAATCAGCGCAGGAACAGCGTTTTGAATGTGTGAAATTGAACAATTCGCGTGATATCAGGAGGGGCCAATTTTTAGATATGCTGTATAAGTACGTTTTCACAAAAGAATCTCCTTTGCAAGGGCCAATGTTATTGACAGACGATCCTGCTCCTGGTTGAGCACAAGACAAAAATAGTGTTTGTCCTTCCAAGCTTGTTCGAAGGTGCGACCTTACGGGGCCATCAAGTTCATCAAAATTAAATGCGTCACAAAGTGTTGTGCAGTCTTCTTCATTCTGAACGTGTCTGCAAAGTAATTGATCGCGTAGCTGTCACTCATAAATCATTTATTCTCAAGATTTCTAGCCATTTTGTGAAAGGGCTTCAGTTACACATGTACATCTAGTCTACAGACCGCTTATCAAATTGAAATATGAATGAAAATTCTCTAGCAAGTTTTGCAGTTGGGTTCAAGTCGCATGTTACCTTCGATGGTAACCATACGAATGTTAACTTAGAAGGTATCATCAATTGGAGTATTATGACCATATTAAACAACTGGCTGCTTTTCAAAAAGAGTTGACAGTCGTCATCACAAGAAAAAATGTAAATTTTTTCAAGGGGCACCATGACCAGCCAACGACACAGTCTGGTCATGTCAACGACACAGTCTGGTAGTTTCAAGTTAAGTGACGCGTTGACTCAATTAACTCAAAAATCATTAAAGGTGCTAAAGCGTACTGTTCGATACTGATTTCTAAGATTTTTCGGCAGACTTTCCACTCTGGTATTTTGCCTGCCGATTGAACGATTCGGAAGGTGGTCCCGACTCACAAATCAGCCCGTGTCTCAATCACAAACCGGCCCGTATTAGAACACATAATATATTCGGACATTGGGGACTTCTTAGAAAGTGATTCATTGTTTACTAACACACAGCGCGACTTCCGTAAAGGCATATCCTGCGAAACGCAATTCGCCTCATTCACACATAAGCTTCATGTCATTCTTGATCGCCGCTGCACTATTGACTGCGTCTTCTTCGATTTTGCGAAGGCCTTCGAAAAAGTATGTGATAAAGTATTACACCTTAAGCTAAGCAAACTAAAACTTGGTTCTAATCTTCTTTCCTGGCTGGGATACTTTCTTTGTAAACGCTCCCAGTTTGCAACTGCTAACAATACTACAACCTCGCAACGCTTCGTCCATTCTTGCGTGTCTAAGGGATCCGTATTAGGCCCTCTTTTGTTTGTACGTTATATTATTGACTTGCCTAGCTGCGTGTCTTCTAACACACACATATTCGATGATGATTGCGTAATAATCCAGGAAATAATGACACAAATGACTCTTGTATTCCACAAAATGATCTCACTTCCGTCTCAAAATGGTGTTACTTATGGCTAATGCAAGTTAATTTTTTCAAATGCAAAGTTTTACGCCTTTCTCGCACATCATGTTTTCCTGGCACATATTGCCAAAATAACACTTTACTCGTACAAGTCGAGTCATATCGTTACCTTGGAATTCATATCACCTCTTGCCTAACTTGGTGGCTTCATGTCAATACCATAATTAACAGTGCTAACAGCATGTTAGGCTATCTGCGCCGTAATTTTTCCACCGGCCCCGCCTCTTTAAAACTAACATCATAGAAAACGCTGGTTCGTAGTAAACTAGAATGTGCATCAGCCGTTTCGGACCCCTGTTCTGCTAACATAATCAATGTGCTTGAGCTCACACAAAACAGCCGAGCCCGTTTCATTCTAACAAAATACAATCGTACCACAAGTGTTACAACAATGAAAAATACGCTTAAAGGGGTCATGAACCACTCTTCCAAGTAATGATCTAATGACCTCAGTATCGGAGATTACTGCCTCCCGAATCGATTGCCGCAAAAATTTCTCGAATCCATCAAGAATTAGCGGAGTTACGGGGGTTTCGCGCACGCTCTCATCGCTTTCTCTCTTTTCTCGTGCCGACGAGCGCACTAGAAGCTAGATAGGGAGGGATGGCACGGAGGAAAGAAGTTACGTCAGCGCGCGTCATGAAACGCGATCGCTCTCCCGCTGCGATTCGCTTGTGCGAGTGCGGCTACCGTGTACTGAGGAGTGCGGCGCCGGCAAGTGGCGGCACCCCGTGGCAAGAAGCGCATCTGATCCGAACGCCGCTCTTGATTTACGTCGGCTATCGGCCAATGAGGATGCTATATCTTTTGCGACGCGTCGATCCAGATCGCGACGTCACCTGGCAGACGCCCCGCCCACCGCCGAGAGTGAGAAGCGGCCTCTGTTTGAAAAGAGGGCTCCTGAGAAAACAGCAACTTCGCGTTCCGCTTGTAGCCTTTACGCGGCGCGCACGACTGCAATATTTGGCTGAGCAGTTCATAGCCGTGTCAGCTTTCCGCAGGATGTGTTTTTTCAACAAGCCCAAGGGGTGCTTCATGACCCCTTTAACTTACCACCTCTGGCATCTCCCGCAGAGTTTGCTGGCTATGCCTGTTTAATAATATTTTTTACCATTGCACCAATCTATGCGATTAAATCATTTCTCTTCCAACTTTCATCTCTCCTAGGCTAGATATTCGCACAAAGTAGGCGTAACTTCATTTAAGATGAATTTTTTTCACAGTGGTTCACTCCCCGCACATCAGCACACCGGAAACACTTTCCCGCATCTCATCCGGCATCGAGAACTACACTTGTTTCCGTAATTATTATTATTATTATTTGTATTATTATTATATAATATTATATTATTATATTTATAATATAATAATAATAATAATAATAATAATAATAATAATAATAATAATAATAATAATAATAATAATAATAATAACATTTGGGTTTAGTGTCCGAAAAGCACGACATGATTATGAGAGATGCCGTTGAGTAGAGCTCTGGAAATCTTGACCACCTGGGGTTTTTTAACGTGCGCCTAAATCCAAGTACACGGGCCTCAAACATTTCCGCCTCCATCGAAAATGCACCGGCCGCGGCCTGGATTTGATCCCGCAACCTTCGGGTTTTAAGTAATAACTTAGCTTACATTGATAGCAAGGCTAGCATTAATTTGTTCATTCGTTCTGTACTACCTTCCTTTTTGTTAGTACATTTACTTTCCACATTATACATGATTGTATAACCCAGCAACATAACGCTTGTATTTTGAATTTTATTTCTTTTTCCTATATTGCATTGTTTACGGCCACTCCCATCTGTAATGCTCTTGGCCTTGATGGCATCAACAAAACACATAAAAAATATCAAGTGGCTAGTGTTTTAATGCTCGTGAATATCTTTTTTTAACGCCTGGCTATATATCATATAAATAGATCTAGCATTAGAAAGTACGTGTGTATAGTTCTCTCGCTAAAAGCTCATGTGGTTTATTTTTAGGCCTTAAGCAACCACCTTCCCGCCACTATGGTTGCCATCACTGGCGCTGCAAAACGCTAGACGGCCAAGCAACATGCCTGGTGAGATGTTTAGTGCTTCGGAGCGTATAAATATTACTGGCGGTTGGCATTTGAAGCGAGTTAGTATTCCACAACAACTGTTATGAATGAGCGAAACTTATATTGACTTACGAATGCAAGACGATTACAATATGACATAAGAGGCTAAGGCCGCAAGCTATGCTTTTCTTTTCACTGTTTTTGTCTCGTTTCACTCACTCATTCTCATAAGCGCTGGTTCATCAAAAGTAATGCATCATTACACACTTTTTTATGAGAAAAATCTCTCGCAAAAAGGCCTCAAACAAATTAATGATACAGTTGTACTGCGAAGATGGCTTCATCGCTTCAGCGTCGAAAATTCGGCTGACCTACGCTGCGCTTCAAGAGAAAGAAAACTGTGTTCACCTGTCCGTAGAGCTCCTTATTTTGAGAGGATCCGTAGTTGAACATGCCAAATCTCTTGTTTCTGTAGAGCTAAGAAAGAACACGCGAAAGTGTGTAATTTTACCAACATGTAAAGTATAAAGGCACATGATGTGCTTGGCAAAAAAAAAGATATGACTGAGGGAAATCAACGCAGAATGTGAGAAGTTTGCTGCCCTGAATTTCCTCGTGAACGTTACCAAATAGGCAATTATTTCGCTTCACTTGTACAACGGCATATCTGAAGCGTTCGCGAATAGGCTTCAGCCATCATCCAGTTATAAATGATAGGCGGAAACCAAAATATAAACATTTGTATGCGCGAAAAGAGAAGAATTGTTACGTATACATTTATTGGTGACATAGAGGCTGATTCTATAAAAGACGCCGTGACACCGGGTTCTGGATAGTTTCGACCATTTGGGGTTCTTTAACGTGTATTGCAGACCACGCTACACGGGCCCCTAGCATTTCGCCTCTATCGAAATGCGAACGCCGCGGCAACGATTGCACCCGAGTCTTTTGCCGGGGTCAGCAGAGGAGCACCGTGACCACTCAGCCACTGCGACGGCTGTCAGTTTAGAGTTGCTGTGTCACAATGGAATGTTATAGTTGCACTGTTCGTTCACTTTGGATAACGATGTTTTAGTAAGAGAACAAGTCTCTCCCTGGTTATGTTGATCGTGATCACAAACCGTCCTAGTGTAACGTTATGTATGACGCATAACAAGTAGCCGATAAAACAATTTACACCAGACGTACCCTTTTGGCGAAGATTAGTTTATCGTCTATAATATGTTGGTCGACACCACTGCCTCAGAATACGAACGGGAGAACTACGCAAAGCCTGTACGCAGCTTCATAAACTCTAAACTTAGGCATACGCCATAACTTTTCAAAGTGGCAGCATACGCATTCATTGCGAGGGCGAGAGAGTGCGACAGGGACGACGGATAGCCGGCGCCTTACCAGGGCCCCAGCTTCCCGGCCGCCCACAGCCCGACCACTTCACCCTTCTCTACCTACCCAATGTTTGTCCCCCTCTCCCGACCTCCAATGACCCTGAGTCCTGCTCCCGCAATTGTTGCAGAAGATAGTGCCATCCTTGCCCTTCCTAAAGACGCACCTCTCGTGTTAACTTGACGTGTTTTGCCATGGTCTAAGTCTCCGAAGGACCACTAGATGAGTAAGTGTAATGTGCACTTTAAAATGGTTTAGTTATGTGCATAAACATATATGAGACAAAGGAAGTATATGTAGATTTTACAGAAAAAAGCTTGATTAAATACAGACTAAATAATCTTTTTAGAAGTGGTGTGAGAAGACTAAGGGAAAAGTGAGCTACATAATGAAATTCTCATAAGACGTTAGGCAGCCCTAATGAGATACTCGATTCATGTGTGACAGCGGCATTACAACAGATCTGCTAATAGCTTAGGCAGATATCTTTAAACGGCCTGGCCAAAGCAAACTGATTTATGTTAGTCGGTATCAAACTAAACCACCCAGTTATTGTATATAAAATCGAGTTGCAATATTAATGTAATTTTAAAAATAAGTATGATCTAGGACGTCCTTGTCTACTGCTGCAGACTATGTCACAATTACAAAAAAATACAGCTTTTTCTTCCTTTTTTCTTATTTTTGCTTCTTCAAGTTAAAATTTGTTTCGTAAGTATATGGATTCAGAAGCCCGTCATATAATTTTCCGATCCGTCGAGTTAGGATTTAGGTGCAAGTGTTAGACCCGTTTCAGCTTGCATTGCTGAGATGGAAGTCAATGTTGCTTCTACGAATGCTTCCAGAAGATCGGGGAACTGCTATTTTCTAGCGTAGACTAGTACTAACCACACGTCCGTCGGGAGTCCCGAGAAGAATAGCCTGCGGAGACAATAATGCGAATATGAGAGTAAAGACAGCTGCGTGAGAATTGTTTATGCGAAGGCTGCAGAAGGAGCGACCAATAATCCCTCACCTCAGTTGCTGTAGTTGTAGCGATATTTGGCGCAAAGTAACCTAAAGACGAGAAGGGGGTACAAGACACGTGCGCTATCTTTCAACAATTTATACAGTGGCGAGCAGCACCACTGTAATATTTGTGCTTCGGTTGCAATAAACAATTTTGTTGAAAGTTAGCGCACATGTTGTATCCTCTCTTCTCGTCCTTGTGTTACTTTGCGCTAAATACACTTCACGTCTTACCAACAAGGCCGAATTCCTCCCCTTGTGCTGTAGTTGGGGCCAGACAGGTGACCGCGTGCAGATACTTTGCTCGGGTCGCAGTAATACGTCACTTGGCGACTACATATCCCACCTGCTGGAATATAGTTCTGCGTCAGCTGTCCCAAAGGACAGTATATTCACATCGACGGGGAAACTGCCGGTGAGTCGGTCGGAATCCATTGCGTCGGTGCACTTGTCGTACTTGACCGTTGCTGTGCGTTGTCCAATCGTCTTACCACTATTGGGACGCGGGTACACAAAGCGGAGAGAAGGAGACGGCTTTTTGGTTTGAGTCAACTCTCTTCATTCCGTTTCACGCCACCTCTCCCCTCCGCACTGTTCCCTATTTCTCTTCCATCTTTCAGCCTACGCCACTGTCTCCAAGAGACACGTGGATTTCGGGAGGCACGCTGATCTACAAAGTGTGGCCTGTCTCTCGTATTTCCTAGTGTAGCCTGATTGTGGTCAGCGGAAACATTTCAACGAATTGCGGCAACTTGCAGAGCCTATTTTGTTCGTGTAGATGGGTAGAGCATTAGAGGTTACTGAGAATTCTTTGCGGGCACATTTTATGCGTACAGAATTCCATTCCCAATATCTAGAATATCCACGGCATTATCGCTTTTTTTAGAAGGAAAGCCCTTTGTTTACAATCTACGACACCAATCATATTGCTATGTGCTCTTATGCACTATTCCAGAAACGTTTCGCACTTGAGGCCTAGATTCACAATGAAATTTGTAGAAAAGATCCTTATTTCTGTCATATTTTTCTCTTACCTGAACGTAGTGCTGCAGGTTTTGGTAAGACGTTCCGGTGGGAAAGTGGGTTAGAAGCACGGGTATCCTCGTCTGAAATACGCACAATGCTTATCAGGAATAAGGTAAATTTATCTTTGCGTTTGGTGTTTGCTGCATGCTACATGCGATAAAAATGAAATTACCACCGCTGTTCCCACCGCTATCAGCGTGCAGCTTGAATATTTTATACTTAGACACTTTCATATCAAATAGCCCGCAACTCTACAAGCTTCGTAGGAGCACCAAAAAAAGCTCTATGATTGCCGTCATAGAGACGTTCCCTTTTTCCCGGGTTCTCTCGAGTTTCTCTGGTCACCCGCTCGGCGTGTGGAGCTTTGTGAGAAGCTGCTGTCACGATACACTGGACCTTACCGTGTCGTTGGCCGGGTGACTGACCTCACATATGAGATCGTCCCAGCTGACAAAACGTCATCGTCAGCATCGGGCGATATCATTCACGTAGCTCGACTGAAGCCCTGTCACCATCCTATAACTACATGTGTGTAGATTAAGCACCGAGACGGTGCTTGTACAGCCGGGAGTTATGATACAGAACAGCCGCCGCAGCGTGGCTGCATGAAAGATGAGGAAGACGACGTTGCTTTTGGTTGTTGCGTGATTGGTGCCATCTTGTTCACCATGCGTTGTGAATAGTTGAGTGAACAAGCTACTCCTAACAATATATTTCTGCAATGCCAGTTACATTAGAGACACGGCGTCAATGTGTGCACGCTTCTGTAGGCATATCATGGATGATTGCGAGAAACACTACAACAGCTCTGTCGCTTAGGGAGCAAATGACCATAGCTCATATTCGAGCCGACGTAAGTATATATATATGAAAAAATAGCGTGGCGCAGACGGTGTATTGCGCAGAGCAGGATTTCAAACAGGCTAGTTTTATGAGATATTAGTTGTCAAGGGAAGGGAAGTGCAGCCGATACAGGCAGAGATGACACCCCGATGGTGCTACAAAATGAAGAAATTTCTGGCGTAACTATTTACCACCCCGCATGAACAAAAGTGGTAATCGGGATCGGTGAGTGATGCATTCGTAAAGCATTCTCTTATTGGTGTTGCTGAAAAAATGTGAAGAAAACAGGTTTTAAAGTTTAATTTCGTTTGTTTTTACGTTGGAAGGTCATTTGCATTATAGTAAAAGAATATTGTGCTACGGCACTAAATTGGTATCGCTAGTAGCTGGGCTGTAATCCTTACCAGTATCTGGATCACACTTATCCAGCTTGTTCACTGATGATGCCACTGTCGAAGTGAATGTTATAAACGCCTAACCATGCAGTTATGTTACCTGTTTATCTTACCTTGTTAAGTTGTTCACTACTGCCCAGCAATGTGAGCATTAGGAAAGTAGAACACGGCTCTCCATCGAACGTGTTGCAGATTCTCTGGACGAGGCGGTTGAATGGTTCGGGCAGGTGAAAATGTCCGCTGTCCCTCAATGGGTCGAGGATGGACTGCGAGATGATAAGCATCGCTGTCTGACTCTCACAGCAAAAGACAATGCAAAATATGCAAAACCACGTCGTCTACTCTTCTCATTGCTAATTCCGTTCATTTAGGTCGTAATCTTTACGGAACAGTTAAAAAACATCAATTAACGTCATATTTGCTTTCTTTGACTTGGCTGTTTTTTGGTTTTATTAGCTATGTCTAACACACGAAGCGAGCCCCTCGCAATTACTCTTCTTCCGTACTTGCAGATACGGCGTTACTTACGATCAGTGGGTAATCGAGTGCTGCAAGCTCCGGGAAAGGAAAACGAAGATTCGACACATACGTCACTGGACCGTAACCGATGAAGATATTAATCTGCAAGAGGAAATCCTCAAATATAATAACTTTTGAGCTGGAGGTAAAGCGACCTCCGTCTGAAAAAATCTCGCAGGGTCACATATGCATTCCTCTATGACAACTCCAAAGCAAAAGCCTTCTTCCCCTTTTTCTTCTAACTCGATGTATTGATCCTCGCCTGGCCATTTCCAAAAGCTTTTTGAACCTAGTGCATCCAGGATCGCACCTAGGATCGCAGGCATTCCAACCTTTCTGCACTTGACCTGGACTTGCACTGCCCCCGTGATCAGCTCACTTTGACGGAATGACGATGTCATGTGATGATATCATCATGTGACAACACGTTATGTGACGTCATGATGACGTCATGACGTGATGATTTTGCATCACTCATGTGGATGCCGACGCTGCGGCACGCCACCGCCAACGCGGAACATTGCCACCAACGCTCAATTGTCGCGTTTGTTGATGCATCTAAGCCCTTCGCCTTTGGTGTATAATCTCCAATTCGCACGCAGATGATCTGAGTGCCCATTTTCACGAGTATGCATGCGTTCGCCAGTGGTATTTTTTAGCTCACTCGCAAAATCATTGACGCTGATCGCATCAGAAAACTGGGTAGTACCTGCGTCAGCTCTCCCACTGTAGCTCTCACTTTTAATGATGTTACCATTCTGGACGGATTATGATAACGTTTTTTTGCGAATTTTTGTGGTTGATAGCATATACCTTTGAAGTGTGTGCTATATGAACACCTTCTTTATTCATTCTTGTCTTTTTATATTTTCCTCCTTTCTTCTGCGTACGCACCCTCATCTGTATAAGCTCACGAAACGGCTGCAGCAATAAAGATATATATATATATATATATATATATATATATATATATATATATATATATATATATATATATATATATATATATATATATATATATATATATATATATATATATATATATATATATATATATATATTATAAAGAGGTTTATTAGCGGCGACGATATTCGACGATACAGCGACAGTCAAGGCGGGGCCGACTCTCAGCGCGAGCTGCGTTCTCTTCGAGCCGAAGAGGGCGACCCACTAGAAGGTGTTCGAGAGGACGACCCATTATCAAGTTCGAACGCTTCGCTACAATTACCCCCGGGTAGGAAAAGGGAGCCACCTGGCGACCTAGCAACTAGTCACTATGAGGGGGTCGTGGTAGGGCTTCAGGCGCTCCACGTTGACAATGTCGCGCCCTCGACGGCGCATGTCCGAAGACGGTTCTATGGGTTCGATAAGGTAGTTGACCGGGGATGTGCATTCGACGACACGGTAGGGGCCTTCGTATTTGGGCAGTAGTTTGGAAGAGAGGCCAGTTGCAGTGGTAGGGACAGAGAGCCAAACGAGCGCTCCAGGGAGGAACGTGGGCGCAGAAGTGGTGTTGTCACCGCGAATGCTCTTCTGCCGCTCTTGGTTTTGCGTAGTGAAGGTCTTGGAGAGCTCAGGACACTCCTCAGCAAGTCTGGCTGTGGCAGAAATAGGCGCACATTCCGAGCGATCCGGCTTGTATGGAAGTATCGTGTCCATGGTGTGCGACGGGTGCCTTCCGTACAGTAAGAAGAAGGGTGAAAAACCAGTAGTGCTCTGAGGGGCGGTGTTATAGGCGTAAGTGACGAAGGGCAGAATGGCATCCCAATTGGTGTGATCGGCGGCGACGTACATCGAGAGCATGTCGCCGAGCGTGCGGTTAAAGCGTTCGGTTAGGCCATTCGTCTGCGGGTGGTAAGCAGTAGTTTTGCAGTGAACAGCATGGCACTCTTTGAGAATGGCTTCCACGACTTCCGACAAGAAGACACGGCCTCGATCGCTGAGAAGCTCTTGGGGTGGTCCGTGACGCAGTATGAATCGGTGTAGTAGGAAGGAGGCAACATCGCGCGCTGTAGCCGCTGGGAGGGCGGCGGTTTCGGCGTATCGCGTTAGATGGTCAACAGCGACGATGGCCCAGCGGTTACCAGCCGAAGTCAGAGGAAGTGGTCCGTACAAATCGATGCCCACGCGCCCAAACGGACGGTTAGGGCAAGGTAATGGTTGTAGACCTGGTGGCGACACGTGCGTTGCAGGTTTTCGGCGTTGGCAATCGAGGCAGGAGCGAACGAACTTCTGCACGTAGCGGTACATCCCTCGCCAGAAGTATCGTTGTCGAATGCGGTGGTAAGTTTGGATACCCCAGAGTGCGCGCATTGCGGGTCAGAGTGGAAGGCCTCGCATATTTCAGAACGCAGACTGTGGGGTATCACTAGTAGCCACTGGCGGCCGTCGGCGTCGTAATTGCGTCGGTGCAGTAGGTCGTCGCGAACGGCGAAATGGTGGGCTTGACGACGCAACGGGCGAGTGGATGGTGTTGCGGACGGATCAGTGAGCAAGTCGATCAGCGAGGTGATCCATTTATCCTTGCGCTGTTCGGTAGCGATGGTGTGAACGTCGATTGAAGCAACAGCTATGTGAGATACTGAGCAAGGGGCATTGTCGTCAGGCAAGGGAAAGCGCGAGAGGGCGTCGGCGTCAGAATGCTGGCGTCCGTTGCGGTACAGCACTCGGATGTCGTAGTCTTGCAGGCGAAGTGCCCAGCGGGCGAGACGGCCTGAGGGATCCTTCAGTGACGACAGCCAGCATAGTGCATGGTGGTCGGTGACGACGTCAAATGGGTGGCCATATATATATATATATATATATATATATATATATATATATATATATATATATATATATATATATAGATATGTATATATATATATATATATATATATATATATATGTTGTAAGACAGCCCGGTGTGTCGTACTCTTTCTCGACATTGTGTCCTCGTGCCGTCAGTTTACTGTCACGAATTTCTAACCAGCCCAATCCTCCATGCTTCTCGCCTTAATAGAGTAGTATTTTTACAAATGGCAGTTGTAATAACACGTAAGTGGCACATCGTCTACCTTCCCCTTGGCTGACGACGCGCGTCTGTGAATAAGCACCGCAATGTGTAGTCGTGCTACCACTCCCTGTCCTACTTGGAGGAAGGGCGAGCTCCCAAAGGCTGGCACTGTACGGCTTCAAAATTTTCAAAGCACTTATTTTTCGGGGAGGGATACCAGAACACAATTGAAATAACAAAAAGTCACAGATCCACTGCAAGGCTGAAGCAATGAATGCAATAGCAACAAATTCGAATGGTATACGAAGTGAGGTTAGCAGCTAACTCACTTGGAATCTAATCTTGAGCAACTCTACAAAACGCTGCTCTAAGGGAATACGACCACTCCAGGAAGCGAAGCGGTTTTCGTGCTGTCTGGCGTCTCAACGCGAAGTAAACGATGAGAGCAAAGCAGGTACATCAGTTGACAGCCTCCTCACTGAGGAGCTGTCTACTGATATCCGTCCAAAAGGAAAAAGGAACGCACTTGTTCAGAGTTGTCCCTTACTGTTCCCTGGTCGTCTGTGTTTTTGCTGTTAGATGTTCAACAGCGGACCTGGTTTACAGGCTCACCCTGTGCGCTGTCCGCGATGTCATACGCGCAGGATCCTGATATCATTTCTCCCAAGGTCTCCGCTTGGTCAAGAGATGGTGCCACCGCGTCACAAAACAAAGCGCTGGCGCGGGGGGCGCAGCTTGGAGCGAGTCGATAAGCGCGCCACGTGGTAAGAAAGAAGAATGGAAGGAGAACGGAGAGCGGGTGCTTCAGGTGGTCTTTTCCCGCCATGGATTCCGATCGGGTAGGGGGTGTGAGCACGCCTCAGGGCTGGGCAGTATCGCGATACAAGATATCGCGATAGTATTTCAGAGATACTTTTGAGTATCTGTATTTCTGTATCGAAATACATTTGAAAAATGTATTTGTATCTCAGTAGTGAAATACTTTTACGATGTATCGTTTGTATTGCGATAATATGAATGACACGGGTATTTCGTTACATTTTTTTGGTCGGAAATGAGTTGAGGCGTGTTTCCAACGGGGGAATGACGTTTTTTTTTCTTGTTTGTTCTTGTGCCAAGACAAGCAAAGGAGCACCGCCGGTCGCCGACAGAAAGGGCGGCGATGGTTTCCCCTCAAGCATAGAATGGCTATGGTGGCCATAGAATGGCCCATGTGGTAAAGCTCGCGACGCCACAGACGGCAGAATCGCGAAGGCAGTGTTGTCGGCTTCTGCCGACGAAAGTCGCTGCCTTTCAAGGCCAGGGCAGCACGCCTAATTTTTTTCCGGTGGCAAGCCATTACTTCGTGACCCCCGCGCGGATACCGCCTTGGAACAGAGGTTTACACTGCTTCGCGTGCGTTCAGTTCTCAAAGCGGCGGCACTTCCAAAAGCACTTCCCCTAGCTGCGGCCGAAATGACTAGAAGAAGGCTATCTTTTTCGCGCTTTCAGCCACCTCGCCGTGTGTCAGGGTGCGTTCCTAATTGACTACAAGCGTGAAACGGCCTTTTATACGAGGTTCCCCCACCGCCGGAGACGACTTCGCCTCTTGCGGCTTGTTGAAATGGGTGCTGGTAGCGTCGGTGGCGGTGACAGCATTATTGAAGAGTGACCCTTTCGGCCCAGGCGACGAGTGCTCGCTGTAGTTTCTGATGGGGTTCTCTGACCAGCTGTCGCTGCTTCCACGTCTGTTTAGAGAGCTGACAGGAGCGACTTAGGAGGGCTTAAACCCTCTTGCCCCCGAAGAACGTGATTTTAGGAAGGCAATGTCTGAATAGTGCTATATTTACATATTTGGCTTCATTGCGCATAGGTAATGATGGCTGGCCTGCATGGGCAGCGCAATCCTCAGCCGTCTGACCCGGCGCCGACCGGGCCAGACGGCTGAGGATTACGAAGATGGGGGCCAACTTCGGCTTCTGAACGGTCAGAACAACCCCACGTCAGGGCCGAAGTGTCTCGGTATCTAGATGACCCGAGAAGAGATATCGCCACGGCTGCAGGGCTATCCGGCTTGGAGGCGGTATTTATTTACTATAACACGAATTTGTGATCGTCTGCAGCGGTAGAGAGACTTTTTCTCTTTCGCGAGTCTTGCTCTGAGGCCGACCCGACGCTGTCTAGAAGACAGCCTAGCTCACACAGCAATCTTCTCAGCGAAGTCTCACCGGGAAGCGGCCGCATCCATCAGACGACGATCCCGTCGCCGACGGTGCTCCAAGACCTCCAAGGCCTCGCCGCCACGTGAACCGCGCCCAGTCTCCTCCCCTTCTGCCGCCCAGAACAAACGCAGTCGGGTCAAAGGATAAAGCAGCTTCTAACAGCAACACAGGAGACGCCTGGCCGGAACTCCCTAGACGACACGCAACTGATGAGCGCCATCAGACTCCCACAGTAAGGGACCCTTCGTCTGTTCCTTCTAAAGCAACAGATGAAGATAAACAGCTCGTCGCCATGGTCTGTACTCTAGTGAGTACTATTCGCGTATTCGTGGAGAAGATGCAGACACCAATAGCACGAAGCGCATTGGAGCTGCTGGATACCATCAGTCCAGTTTTTGCAAGCCTTCAGAAGACCATTGCTTAATAAGACAAACAGCAGCACCATGGCTTGTCAACGGCAACAGCAATCGTTTATAGAGGATGTCCGAAACGCCTTCATATTTCAATGGAATGTGAGAGGCCTGAGGTCACGTATATCGGATTTCCGGCAGTTCGTATTTAAAAACCGCTTCCCCATAATGGTAATCTGCGAGCCGAACTCATCTACCATAAACATATAAGGGTATGAGCCTTTCGTTTCAACCACGAATGGAAGGAGCAGCAAGGTTATTGTTTACATTCGCAAGGACCTTACTTATTTTGCCCATGCTATACCGCCAGATGACGAGAACCAGTACGTGTGCATTACTGTGAAGAAGAAGGGGTTATGCTTTACACTTATTGGCGTCTACATTTCCCCTACAAGTCAACTTGATCGTAAGAGACTAACGGACATTATGACAGCTATACCAGGCCCTTGTATTACAACAGGCGACTTTAATGCCCATCATTCGATATGGGGAAGCTTGAAGATCAACTCAAAGGGCCGCTCACTGATATCATTTGCGTCAGGCCACAACCTGCGCCTTCTGAGTGATGGTAGCCCGACATTTCTGCGAGGGACGACATATAGCAGCTGTCTCGATCTGACACTGGTGTCATGTTCCCTAAGTTCAAAAGTGCGGTGGTTCACGGACATTGAAACCCATGGTAGCGATCACATTCCGACCTATGTGAGAATTAATGGCCTAGGGGCTTCGCCCTCGCTGGTCTCTCGAAATATTGACTGGGCGCTTTATGAAGACCAAGTGGAGGACGCATGCAAGAATGACTGCTCGCGCAGATTAGAAGAAGTAATTGCGGACGCAATGTACGCGCAGCTTCACACATTCACGGAAGCGTACCGAAGCTGACATGGAATTAGAAAGGCTTCGTACGTTACGTAGACGTGCTGAAAGAAGGTACAGGCGTACCAAGTCAATTCTTGATCTTAGAGTAGCAAGGCGTATGCAAAAAAAGATACAGCGCAGAATAGACAAGCTACAGGATCAAAGATGGAAAAGCTTTTGCGAGTCATTAGACCTACGCAAGCCACTGTCTCGTGTATGGAGAACTCTACAGGGTCTTCGCTCATGCGCCCAGCAACGTCATCCTTTCAAGGCCCTTGCACTCTGTCAAAAGCGCCGTGAGATCGCAGTTGCAGAGGATTTTTGTACGAACATCACCGGTGGTACAGTCCTATTCACCGACATGCTTTTATGCGATATCCCAGGTCCACGGGATGTAAGTATGGATGCTCCATTCTCTATGGAAGAGCTAGAAGCTGCCATGACACTCTGTAGGCGTTCCTCTTCACCAGTGCCCGATGGAATAACGTATAGTGCTCTGCGTCACTTAGGCCAAGCAGCAAGACAACTGTTAAACTTATTTAATCGGTCATGGGAAGATGGCGTCGTACCTCAAGAATGGAAACGCAGCCGTCTGGTGCCACTGCTCAAAGTAGGAAAATCACCTCTGGTGCTGACATCTTGCCGGCCTATAGCTCTCGCCAGTTGTGTTGGGAAACTCATGGAGCGCATGATTCTCACGCGCCTGGAATGGTTCCTTGAACGGCACGACGTTTACCCCGACTCCATGGCGGGATTTCGACGAGGCCGTTCATCGACTGACAACGTCATTGATCTGGTTTCATCAGTAGAGCAGCAGAAATGCAGGAAACGAATAGCAGTTGCGCTCTTTCTTGATGTGAAAGGTGCGTATGACGTTTCCCATCAAGCTATATTAGACACGCTTCTGTTAATTGAACTTGGAGGGCGAATATTTCGTTGGATCCGAAGTTACCTGACACGAAGGTCCTTTTTTGTAGATACTGAAGATGGCCCGACCTCCGACCACTACACGTGCCGTGGCGTCCCACAAGGCGGTGTTTTAAGCCCGGTGCTATTCAACCTTGCTCTGCTTGGCCTGGCGGAGGCGCTCCCGGAAACAGTCAGTGTTTCGCTATACGCTGATGACATCTGCGTCTGGGCATCAGCAGTGACACGCCTGCAGGTTCGTGCAAGGCTACAGAGGGCAGCGTCAAAAGCATCTGACTACCTTCGCACGCAAGGCTTAACAATCTCAACAGAGAAATGTGCGCTGGTGTCCTTCACGCAAAAAGCGATGACCAGTTACCCGATATGCATTAATGGCCAGTCTATCTCCTACAAGCGAAGTCATCGTTTTTTGGGTGTCATTGTTGACCGAGACCTCTCCTGGAGCCCTCACGTCTCGTACTTGAAAGCGAAACTCGTATCTATTGTCCACGTCCTGAAATTCATCGCCGGAAAAAGATGGGGTCCATCACTGAGTTCCATGCTACAGCTATACCAAGCACTTTTTATTGGACTACTGCGCTATAGCTCTCCTCTGCTTTCTAAAACTTGCGTGTCGAATATGCGAGTACTTCAGAGCGTGCAAGCACAGGTACTACGTGTTTGCCTCGGTCTACCACGAAGCACCTCAACTGCCGGAACAGTTATATTGGCTCGGGACCATCCGGTTACGGCCTACGTCACAACCGACGCGCTGAGAGCGCATGTTCGACATATCTTACGGATGGTGTCGAACCATCCGCCGTACCTGCCAGAACAACGACCACAGGCGTCGTTCTCCAACGTCGTCAGCTCTCACCGCACTTTGCTACCATCGGGTTTCACACCCTCGGCGTGTTCGCCATCCGCCTTGTGGTGCTTACGTCAACCCGAAGTGCGCCTTTCCGTCCGAGGAATTAGAAACAAGAAAGACCTTTCTACCTTGGCCTTGAAACAAGCAGCTCTGGACTGTTTGCATACTTTTTATGCCGACAGAATTCACGTATTCACGGATGGCTCTACCACCCAGGCCAGCTCCACTGGCGCCACCGTCATCCCATCACGACACATCAACCTCGCTTACAAACTTTGTCACGTGAGCACATCGACTGGTTCGGAGCTTGTTGCCCTGCGAGGTGCCGTCGATTATATCAAGCAACAACCGACTGAGCGATGGGCAGTATTCTGCGACTCAAAGGCGGCTCTACAATGTCTTTCGTCGGCACTTCGTCGCGGATCGTACGAACAACTTGTGTGGGAGATACGAGAGATGCTGCACTATGCGACTGAAAGAGGACACAACGTTGTGTTTCAGTGGATACCAAGTCATTGCGGTATCTCCGGCAACGACCTCGCCGATGAAGCTGCCAGAAAAGCACATGTAGAGACGAACCTTGTTTCTATACCGTTATCTAGGATTGATGCGGCTCGATACCTAAATAAGCTGGCGCAGAACATGACACTGCAAAAGTGGCAAACATCACAGTTCACACACCATCGACTGTATTCTCTCGACCCATCCCTACGACTGCGGCTACTACCTGGTCTTTCCCGGGAAGAAGATACAGTGTTGTGCCGTCTGCGTCTGGGTGTAGCGTTCACCAACGCCTACTCATTTAAGATAGAGATGGCCGACAACGCCGAGTGCAACGACTGTGCTGTTGAGGAAACGATTGAGCACCTTCTGTGTTACTGCCCGACATACGCAACCGAGAGGCTTCACCTCAGCACTGCACTAAATCAAATGGACGGAAGCGCTTTCACTGTCGCGAAAATATTGGGACCATGGGGCTGCCCATCACAGTTCCGAAAGGCAACGAAAGCGCTGTTGCGTTTTCTTAAGGACACCGGACTGATTCGCCGTTTGTGATGTCAAACGCAGAACTCTTACGCCGGCTGAAAGAGTGACTTTTTTCTCTCCTCCTCTCTATCTTTCCTTCCCCCTCCCCCCTTCGCCAGTGCAGGGTAGCCTACCGGGCTCAGTCCTGGTTAAACTCCCCGCCTTTCTTTTATTCTTATTCTCTCTCTCTCTCTGAGCAAAGCAGATCTTACGTGCAAAATAAATTATTACTTTTTCTCATTTCACTGGTTTTCATTAGTTATTCGAGTGATTTGCTTAAACTATGCAATTTCTAGCATAGATCATTTTGTTGTCACCAAGTATGTCGATTTTGGTGTCCAATGCTTGTTACTGTTGCTGTACTTTTTATTGCAATTGATACGTGTGATTATGTCACTATTACTAATTATGTACATTGTAAGCCCCCCCCACCCGGTAATGTCTTAATGGCGCATAAGGTACTGAAATAAATAAATGAAATGAATGTTTCAGTGCGCTGGAACTTTATTTACAACATTATGCTGCACTTATAAATTCGAGAAGTATGACCATCCTTGACATAAAAAAAATATTCCAGTATCTGTATTGCTGTATCTGTATTCCGGAATACTTTTTTCGTCTTATTGTGAATGTATCGCTGAAATATCCCGTTACGGTAAAGGAAAATGTATCTCAGTATCTGTATTTTAGGCTTCCAGTCCATGTATTTCGATATCTGTATTCCGGAATACTTTTCCGAGTATCTCTGCCCAGCCCTGGCACGCCTGCCGGTGCCACCCAGGCAGGGCTTAAAGTCAAGGGGAGCCCGCCCCCCCCCCCTCCAATTTTTTGAAGGAGGGGCTCGGCTCTCCCTCGGCAGGTCACCTGTAGCACTGTGGCACCCATTTGACAAGCTCTGGAGTTGACTTTTTTTGCAGTAGTAGTGGTTTGTGCAGAGGAATTATAGCGCTATAATTATTGAAGAATGATTTAATCGTAATTATTCGGTTGATTGGGCATCAGCAAAAAAAGCAAGAAAGAAAGAAGGAAACAGGTGTCATCGTGCTGCTGGATGCACAGGGTCGTCTGCACAGCTATTATGCACATAACGAAAGAAATAACGCACATTGTATACAATTTTTCTCGTGCATACTAGCTGTGCAGACGACCCTGTAGCACAATGTGCCAACGATACCGTAATCTGCTGTCCGGCGTTCATACTTCCCATTGGACCCACCAAGCGCGCTCACAATGTAAAGCGGATTCATTACTCGTAGCCTTGACACCAAGGCGGCAAGATTTTTGGGCGCTCACGAGCCGCTGACATACATCTCGCAACTTGACGCCTTCTGTGAGGATTGTCAGGTGCAAGGGCGAACACGTACATTGCGTCGAAGTGGCAACAAAAAGAAATACAGGGTGCGTTCGGAGGGTCAAATTCAAAAATATTTTCTTCCTTAAAACAAAAATTGATTTGATTAGACTCTCTTCATTACTTAGCAATGGAAGGAAGGAAGAAACAAGCGGAAAGACAGGGAGGTTAGCCAGTTCTTAGACCGGCTGGCTACCTTGTGCTGGGGGAAGGGGTAAGGGGGATACAAGATGATAGAAGAGAGATGCTACAAAAAAGGAGAGCAAGAAAAGGAAAAGAAAAAGAGGTGGAAAAAAGGAAACGATAATATGACACTACTTAGAGTCTGTCTCTAAGACCAGTTGTCCGTAAGAAGCGCAATAATGCTTTTAAAGTCTTCTGTGCTGACGATATACTCGGCCAAGGTCCCAAAACCCTTTGTTCCTGCAAAGCGCGATCGTCAATTATATCTAGCGCATTAGAAAATTCTTGTCTTGGCGCGCTGAAACGGGGACACTCCCACAGAAGATGGGAGATCGTTTCTTCGCAGCTGAAGTAATTAGATGTCGAGTTGTTGACCATTCCAATCAGACAGGAGTAGGCATTCGTGAATGCCACGCCAAGCCACAGGCGGCACAGAAGCGTCTCCTCAGCTCGCGATATTCCTGACGGAAGACGGAGCTGGAGACGAACATGTGAGCGCACGCGCTCCCCATTCGTCCCGGAGGACGGCGGCGTCGCGGCGCTAGAAGTGGCCCCGCCGAAGCGGATGGCGGGCTGAATAATGAAGAACAAGTTACTTTATTTATCCGTGTGATTACAATAACCTAGCTTGTTCCGCGCAATACACTTCTGAAAAGCAAAAGTCCTGCACCTTCATGTAACCACCAAAGTGACTTGACAATTACAATTTTAGCAGCGGCGTTGCTTAAACTCGACGTTAAGCTGTGAGTGAACAAAAAACTGTCATCGTCATTGGCTTCTGCCTTCTAGCGCGTTTCTCGGCCGGCGCGCGCTCCCTTCATCCTCTTCTTCGTGCTCTTAAGACTGCTAATTAAGATTATTTGACAGTTTAGACCTTGTAATTAAAACCTTGATAACTAAGGAATAGCGAATTAAGATACCAATAATTATGGCCATGCTAATATTTATCCTGGTTAAAAGGTTAACTGCTCCTCTGTAAAACGTGTGTGTTTTGCGTAGTTGGTAAGACATTTGCGTGCTGAGTGTGGGGCCTTAAGGTCGATGTCCAGCCCAGCCTCCCGGTCCCCGCCTCTCTTGACCCCAGCAAGGACAAAAATAAAGTTATGTCTCTCTCTCCCTCTAAAAGCCTTCCGCACCTAAAATAGCATAGGAGGACGTGAATCTATGAAGAACACGATTGGCAGGTATACATGAATACACGTATACATAAATAACGTACGCATATACATGAATAACGTAAGTTTCTTGTCGCGTATACCTGTAATCAAATCCTAAGAGAGCACCAATGAGCGGTTAAATCGTCAGGAGCTTCACATCTTGCAGTTCATTGCAGGGAGTGTGGCTGCTATCCTGTTTTATGTGATACTGAAATCATTTTTCGAAGCAGCAATCAGCTAACCCGAGAGATGACTGAAGCATTTCATGTAAGAAAAAAAGGGGATCAGTGTTTTAGCGAACCTTCAGTTTTGTTGCATGAGAAGGAGTCTGTTTTCTTTGATAGCTTTCCGCAATAGTTTATCGCCATTTTAACCATAATTGTCTTGTCACGCATGCGTCGATGACTTGTTGTATTTATATCCTACCTTGTTCAATAAATCTTTTAGTTGTGAGTAAGCGCTCGTCCTGTTGCCTTTCCTTTTTGTATTCGTCTGCGTGCGCTTAATAGGTCAAACCATGCCTTTCCATAAGTGATAGGTGGCACATACTCGCATACGTGGCATATGGTATTAGGGTATGCCCTGCACGTGGTTCACAGTCTATATCAAGCCAGACTGGAAAAGTTACCGCAGAAGCTTAAGTCATCCCGTGTCGCAGAAAATACGGTGCCGGCGTCGGCAACATTGTTGTGGAGGAAATATCCCTATGGAAGCAAATAATAAATTCACGGCTTGAGAGGAAATCGAAGCCACACATTTCGCATCACAGTAAAGTATTCTACCACGAAGCAACGCCCTTCTGAAAAACACCCTGTTCAAGCGTCATGTCGGGACAATGCCCATTTTGTTGCAGGTAAAATGTTTAAACTGCGCAAAAATGACGGGACGGATTCTCTGCGCTTGTGTGTCTGTGTTTGTGTTCCTCATTCCGTCCCGTCTTTATCGAGCAGTTTAAACCTCTTATGTACCATGAACCAACTAGCCCAACAACATGTATTGCTTCAGTAATTGTGTTGCATTTTTTGATATCCTCTTTTTGATCAATGTAATAAGCATTAGAGTACACTCACGAATCCGAAAGCTACAGTCAAGCGCTCCGTGAACACGCTTACGACAGCTGCTCCAAATATGCACATCACCCAGGCGTAGCGTGCGCTTCTTGGCGATAAACCCGACGTCTCTACTTTAACGTGAGTGTCGACATAACGTCAGACGATGAGCTACCTTTTGTACACCAGTGTGCTTGGTTTGCCTGGTGAGGCCATGATATGCGCACAACTACTAAATTCACACAAAGACTTCGATGCATTTCGTAACATTTGCCTCAATTTTAAATACCAGGCATAGGCGAAAAAATCTCGCTGGGTGCTTCGCGTAAACTTGATTCCCACAATACGTGGGATCTGACGGATTCTTTTCTTTATACATTTATTTTTGTAGCGATTCCTCTTACGTGACAGAACGGCTGGCACAGAGAGCTTTCTCGTTGAGTCGACATGAAAACCCTTACGGATTCAAAAGTGTATGTACATACCTCCACTGCCAGTATCGGTCGTCCTCCTGGCTGATGTTCTTGTTGTAACTGCGCCGCGCGTCATCTCTTGTATTCATGGACCACACGTCGTATCCGCTGTCAACCAAGAGGAAGCCTGAATTTTGTAGACGGAAGTGATTACCAGAAGCGATAACCTCAACAAAAAAAACCAACAGCCAGCCGTTTAATACTAAGTTAATTGCCCGCTACAAAAAATTACGCAACGCTGTAAACCAACAATTAAAAGCTGCAAAACGCTCATTTTTCGAAGAAAAAATATCGCAAGCAGGTAATAACGCCAAACAAAAATGGGACATTGTAAACTGCTTTCTTAATAGAAATTCTCGACACCAAGTATCCAGAATTGTAATCGACAACATTGAATTTAACTCGCCTATCGACATAGCTGATGTTTTCTGTTCCTACTTTTTTAGCGTTGACGCACCATCTCCCACATAAATCACACCACTTAGACGTCTCCCTCACTCTTTTTTCCTCTTTCCCACCACTCCTGAAGAAATACATTATGTGATAAAACACTTCAAACCCACCGGTGCAGGAATTGATGAAGTCCTGCCTGCTCATATCAAATTAATTTCGCACCTAATTTCCGATGTTTTGTGTTTCATTACGAATTTGATATTCAAGGCTGGCGTATTTCCTAATTAGCTTAAACGCGGTAAAATAATCCCCGTTCTTAAAAAGGTGATAGCACAATGATTAATAATTACCGGCCCATTTGCATTCTGCCCTTTTTTGGTAAAGTTCTTGAGAAGTTGATTGGAGTACGCCTACCAAATTACCTTGTAAATTTAATATTCTGTCTCCTTGTCAGTTCGGCTTTCGCAATCATTTCTCTACTGATCTGGCACTCATTCATCTAACCGATCAACTAAAAAAAATCATTGGCGAAGGTTTATTTGCAGGATCAGTATTCATCGATCTAACGAAAGCATTCGACAGTTTAAATCATAGCATTCTCTTTACTGAACTTGAAGCGATCGGTGTATATGGTCCTGCTTTAGCGCTACTAAAAAGCTACCTACATAACCGCGTTCAACTTGTGTCAATTTCTAATGTATATTCTAAAGAATTATCTACTAACATTGGTGTCCCTCAAAGATCCATTTTGGGACCGCTCCTATTTTTGATCTATATTAATGATCTTCATAACTGTCTGTCCTCCACTAATTCCATTTTGTATGCCGATGGCACTACCATATTTACTTCTGACAAAAGCATTTCACTTCTCGTTGACAAGCTAAGCACTGACTTGAAAAATGTTTCAAGTTGGTGCAGTGATAACTTGTTAACTATTAACGCATCCAAGCCTAAATTTGTAGTATTTTCATCGCATCAAAAATATTCAGCATCCTTTCCTTCTTTGACTTTTGGCTCGCACTCTATTTCTCCCAGTCCCTGCTCATCTTTTCTTGGAATTTCTCTTGACACTAACTTGAAATACATAGATCATATTTCTCATATCAAAAAGAAAATAGCATACGGTATCCGCGCCCTAATTAAAACTCGTTCATACTTCACACGTGCCACGTTACTGTCACTCTACTACTCATTCGTTCATTCTCATATTAATTATGGCATAATGTGCTGAGGTAACACCTATAACACTCATTTCGCTTCCCTTCAAGTATTACAGAACCCATCCATAAGAATCATTACTAACAGTTCACGTTTTTTAACGGTAAATGCCTACTTCATGATAACAACATCTTAATCATTTCAGAGCTCCTCAATTACAACTTAGATATCATTTTCTACAAATACATAACCAAGACACTACCTCCAATCGGCTTCTCATCTACTGACCTGGTTGCCCATAGTAATACTAGATTTGCGTGTAACAATAACGTTCTTTTTCCTAAGGTACGAACTAATTATGGTAAACTGACTGCTGAATTTTCATCAATATCATTATGGAATACACTACCAGCTTCTATAAAATATGCAAGAAACTTGCATCAATTTAAGACAGAACTAAAATCACACATTCTGCAAGCTTAGTATTACTGTTCCTTTCCATAGCTTCACTTTGTTTCAATGTCCACATTTCATGTATTACAGCTTTTTGTATTCTTTTTCAGTTATACTGCTTGCATTATTCATCGTTTTGTATTGTTTATTGTGTATATTTTGTTTTCATTTAGTGCACACCCGATTCGTCAAAAGCCATACCGCGTGTCTTCGACAGAAAGGACAGTTATAGCAGAACAGGTGACTGACATGTTATGAAAGGGCGTTGTGAAAGAGTCATCTAGTCCGTGGGCAGCACCAGTGATCTTGGTAAAGAAGAAGGATGGATCGTGGTGGTTCTGTGTTGATTACAGAAAACTAAACTCGGTCACCAAAAAGGATGTGTATCCGCTTCCTAGAATTGATGATGTCATCGACTGCCTACATTCCGCTGCCTACTTTTCGTCGCTGGATTTGCGATCAGGGTATTGGCAGATACCCATGCACCCAAACGACAAGGAGAAAAACGGCCTTCGTGACGCCCGACGGCCTTTATGAATTTAATGTTACGCCGTTCGGCCTTTGTAATGCGCCAGCAACGTTCGAACGATTTATGGACACTATACTTCGTGGACTTAAATGGGAAATTTGTGCTACCTCGATGATGTGGTGATTTTTGGCAGCACACTGAACGAGCATAACAGACGCCTCAGCAGTCTCGTTTTGGATTGCGTAGAAAAGGCCGGCTTGATCCTAAACTCAAAGAAATGTCGTTTCGGTGAAACGGAGACGTTAGCACTTGGGCATCTCGTGGACAAAAACGGTGTGAGGCGAGACCCACGAAAGATCGAGGCCGTCAGCTCTTTCAAACCACCTAAGTCCGTGCGGGAGCTGAGGAGCTTCTTGGGCTTATGCTCGTATTTTTGTCGATTCGTTCCAAGGTCCGCAGACGTGGTGCATCCCCTAACGTGTCTTCTCCAAAAAGACGTGCCTTTCAAGTGGACTTCGGCTTGCGACGAGGCGTTCCGCCAGCTAAAGTTTCTGCTAACGTCGGGGCCTATATTGCGTCACTTCGATGCGTCTTTGCCGACAGAAGTGCACGCCGATTCTAGTGGCATCGGCATCGGTGCCGTACTAGTGCAGCGTCATCAAGGGGCTGAACACGTCGTGGCTTATGTTAGCCGCTCTTTCAGTAAGGCTGAGCGCAACTATACCGTGACAGAACAAGAGTCCTTGGCAGCTGTTTTCGCGGTACACAAATTTCGACCTTATATCTACGGACGCCCGTTCACAATCGTCACCGACCACCACGCTTTATGCTGGCTGGTGAATCTCCGTGACCCAAGTGGACGACTTGCACGTTGGGCTCTTCGACTACAGGAGTACGACTTCGTCATCTCGTACAAGTCTGGACGTCACCACGCCGATGCAGACTGTCTCTCCCGCCTTCCTTTGACGACGACCGAGTGTGACGAAGACAGTTTTGATGACTGCTTTGCCCCCACTTCTGCCACATTCCCAGACTCAACGACTCTCAAGACAGATCAAAAAAATGATATTGGTTTGGAACCACTAATCGTCGCTGAGACGCGTCCTGGAGCCACCGGTCGCTTTTGTGTCCGTGACGGCTTGCTTTACAAGACGAATTATTCGGCTAAAGGCGCACGCTTACTTCAGGTCGTGCCACAGAATCTGCGATTGGAAATACTGAGAGCCATGCACGACGATGCGACCTCTGGTCACTTCGGGTTCGTCAGAACTTTGAACCGGATACAGGAGCGCTTTTACTGGCCCAGAATGCGAGACACCGTCAAGCACAATGTCGCAAGTTGCGAACAGTGTCAACGCTACAAGCGCCCTTCGACTTCTCCGCCAGGTCTTCTCCAACCACTGTCAACGTCTCGTCTACCATTTGAACAAGTGGGTATTGATCTTTAAGCCCATTTCCACGACCATCTAACGACAATAGATGGGTGATAGTATGTGTCGACCATCTGACCCGCTACGCAGAAACGGCGGCCATACCATCTTCGACAGCTGCGTGCGTTGCAATGTTTTTGCTTCGATTTATTATTCTTCGACATGGTCCTCCCCGTGTGATCATTAGTGATCGTGGTCGTCAGTTCGTCGCGGACGCCGTCGAAGAACTGGTTCGTCTGTGCAATTCGCAGTTCCGCCATTCATCGCCTTATCACCCTCAGACGAATGGGCTTGTAGAGCGTACGAACAGAACTCTGACTAACATGTTGGCCATGTACGTATCTTCCGACCACAAAGACTGGGATGATGTTCTCCCCTTCATCACTTATGCTTACAATACTGCAAAGCATGAGACGTCCGATTACAGTCCATTTTACCTCCTTTACGCACGTCCACCGCTAAGCTACATCGACACGATACTACCGTTTGACTTTCATGGCGACTACTCTGTCGCCAGAACGCTATGTCTTGCCGAAGAAGCCCGGCGGATTGCTCGCCTTCGTACTGTGGCATCGCAGCAGCGATCGAAAGAACGCTATGACAGCCACCATCAGGCTGTCTCGTACTGCAAAGGAGACTTCGTGTGGTTCTGGACCCCGCAACGTAAACGTGGCTTATGCGAAAAGCTTTTACCCCAGTACACGGGCCCATTCGTCATCGTTGATCGCTTGAGCGATTTGACGTACGTGGTGGCGCGCTTGACGTCAGCTGGCCGTCGGTCAAGCCGGACCCAGCTGGTACATGTTGCCCGTCTTAAGCGGTTTCACTCTACACATACCAAGTGATTGGGACTCGCCCAGCGGGCTTCGTCTGGGAACCGGGGAATGAAACGGGTATGAGCCAAGCGAGAAGAAGAAGAAGAGGAGGTGAACTGGTCGAGCCTACCGACGCCATCATTACCTGACCATACCTCGCCCTGTAAATAAACATAATTCAACCGTACCCGTAACAATATATAGATATATTTTTCATGTTCTGCTGCAAACGTGTTTAGTTTATACTTTCGATTATTGCTTATGTTGCCTCTAACACTGTTTTACCACAATTTGCCCTTAACAGGAGGTCCCGATACTGTCTTCGACTTTGGGACCTCCTTTTGTATACTAAACACATGTAACATTCTTGTATTCGTATCAATAAAAAAATCTGAATCTGAAAAACCTGAATCTGATTACAGCACAGTCTCAAATATTATTACCATATACAGATTCTTTAAAGGACATGGATACCACCTGGTAATAATACAAGTTTATTTCTGTTGTATGCATTGAATAAGTTCTAACGGACATTGAAACATGTCTCACCATCGGCACCTGCGCAATGGTGGGTCGGAAGCACATCCCTTTTTTAACAGTGCAATAAAGCGTTCGTTTTGTTTAAAGGTATTCTCGTTTTTGTTTCAGCATGAGTAGTGCTTCCTGTTTCCACTTGTTTCATTATCTACGCAGTCCACGAAAGCCAAGAAGCAGACAGAAGTGTCAAGGGAATATATCCAGCCAAAAAACGGACGAACACAGGAAATGGTGAAGGAGACAGGTGTCTTCTTCAAGTTCGTCCATTTTTGCTGGATATATTCCCTTGATTCAATGCATCAACTAGCCCAACAACGAGTTACACCAGACAGAAGTAAATAAGGATTCGGCATGGTGTTGTTAAAAAATAAAATGGATAATTAGCGGAGCACGGGTGCGCCAGTGAGTCGCATCAGTCCGATTACCTGTCCTGGGTTGCCTCGTCAGTTGAACCTTGTCGAGCATGTGAAAAGCACTTGGAATTATTTCTCCTTTCAAAGGACAAATCGTCCTGATGCTATATCAAAGTTAAAGAAGTTAGAAAAGAAACGCAAAACGCAAAAGATATATAAAATAAAAATGAGCGCAAGAAGGAAACAAAAGCGACAGTACAACAGTGGCATCAAAGATGTCATTGTGAGTAGTAAGGATTCAGCACAAGAACTTGCATAGTCTGATGCGTAGCATTGCGATGGTTGGGATTCTTTAGGTCCGTCAGACAACACTGAAAATGTTGGTCGCTTAACGCACGCAAAGTTGGCCGTGTAGGTATGGTCTGACCTGAGTGACCTCCGACACGATGGCCAAATTTTCGTTTTCGGTGGCACAATAATTTGTCTCCGAAGATGAAAAATGGCGGCTAAGATACGCAAACAACCAGTTAGGCACCTCGCTGCAGGTGTGCAATAGCTCTAATATCAACGTTACTTGCGGCTTTATGTAGTTCTGTGTTGGGAAGCTCGTCAATGTGGTCGGAAGAGGCTGGAGAGGATATGAAGCTCGCAAAAAAATTATTACTGCATTAGGCCCCAAACGAAGGGCATATCATGTTTTGTCAGACGCATAAGGGGTCTGCAAGATGGAAAAGTCATTCCAGTGAAGGTAATCTGAACATAGCCCAGAAAAGTGGCAGACCTCGCGCTTTTCCATTGGCGTTAGAAAACTGGCGGCAAAGTAGCTTTCTTTAGATCAGGTTGAACTATAGGGTTACTCGAGACGTGGCCAAGAAATTTGAGTTAATCATAGGCACATTGACGCTCTTCAGGTGTGAGCGATAGACCAGCTATATTAATTGCCTGAAGGACTGTCTGTCATCAACCAGTTGTTCTTTGAACATCACAGAGAAGACGACTACACTATCTGTAACACGAGGCCACTTTGCTACATCAGCCCACACAAAAAAAAGCATCCATGATTTATTGAAAGATCGTGGGCAAATAAAACAAGCTGAAAGGTAGGACGTTATTCCCATGAAGGCCGTCTCACAAAGTAAGGTCTATTTTGCGGTTGTGCTTACCAACTTCGGTGTGCCAGTAATCAATGCGCGTGTCTATGGAAGGAAAGTAGCTGGTATTTGAATGAAGATCCCGGGTCGAAGAAGATCCAATCATCCATTCAATGGTTGTGGTCTCACAAGCGCAGTCGGCTACTATAGCGGGTGGATTGCGGGAAAGTCCGGAAGAAAGTTGCCTTTGCATTGCACGCATTACAAGCCGTATTTTCGCTTCTGTGACACGGAGGAATCGACGCGCCGAAATAGCGGAGATATTTCTTTCTCATTTGTACATTACGAAGGAGAACATTACGTTATAATTTGACCTTTGTGTCCACGACGCGAGGGCTTGCTCCTTTCCGTTTAGCGCTATAATTGCTCTCACGAAAGTGTTGTCAAAATTCTGGCGGGATCTTGAAGGATGATTCGTGGTTCGCAAATTAAATGCTTGCAGAATCCTCGCGGCAAAAAATAGACGAATCTCATATTTCTGCTAGTGTCCCAATCGTTCATGGTAGAGATTCGTTGAAACTTTTCAAGCCAATTTCTGACTTTTTTAAATGTGTCCTTCTGGAAACATCGCGTTGTTTGTGGGGCATGAACAACGCATAGAAGAGGAGCGGCTTGGACTTGTGTGTGGCTTGCCGTAGTAGTGGACATTCTTCTGGATGTGCTTGTCATGAGATCAAACTCTGGTGGCAGACAATGCAGGTGACGGCTTCTCTGGGCGACTTGGAATGGCAAAAGCTTTTGCGGTCGGGTCCAAAGCACTACAGATGGCGCACACGGCGCGCACCCAGCGCCTCTACCAGCATGTCGAGAGAGAAAAGGCAGAAGTCAAGAGGCAGCGAATGACCGCTTTCGTAGAAGTGAAAGTGGTAGAAGTAGCTCTTGTAGCGTGTGGCACAAAACCACTCTATGGGATTGTCCAAGGGCAATCAGTGACCAACCTCTTTCACTTCGCCCTTTATCTCTGCATTTTCAAGGTAAACACGTTCTCTGATGTTGGATAGAATGATGATGATGATCACGATTGAGCGTGTGAAGCACGCGTGGCATAGTTTCGGGAATGGTCAAATATTCCTGGTGGTTTAGCTCTCTCAGAAGAGGTTGCATTGCGGTCGCTTCGGGTCGGGTTGCGTTCATTTTGTCACTGAACATTCCCTGGCCTTAAACCACGCCGGTTCTCATAGTGCGTCGGACCCATTTTGTGACGCCGCAATATGTAACATGGCAGCGGGATACTGGCTGTGTACTTGTGCAGGTCTCCACTTAAGCCGTCTTCGCCACCCCGTGCAAAAGGCATCAGGGCTGGCCTCCCAAACTACCTTTATTGTTGAATCCATGGAACGTTCCATCGTTTAATTCTAGGCTTTCTGCGAAAATCAGATACGTTCGTGCCTCTTTAACACACTGTTGAACTGTAGCTAAGGGCAGGTTTTCGAAATTTGCATAGTCAAACCCGGCTAATCGTACTCGGCTAATTCAAATAATCCTTGATATAAAAATATTTCCGGATAAGACTATGCCTTAACTTCTACTCATAGGAAAACTTACGGCTACATCGACTAAATAGCCGGAACACTTCATAATGTCACATAAGTGTTTGTGCCACTGTGGACTAGAGGACGCTACTAGCCGAAGACGAAGTTGAAGTGTCTCGGGCTTAGTCCGATGCTGGTGTACTGGTCATAGTGCGTCAACGCTTTACCTCTTACGTATTGTAAATATACTGTAAATACTGCAACTCTACGCGTAACATTTTTGATGGAGGTGCGGGGTAGTAGTCTCTACGAAAGTCGAACCTGGATCTCCGCAGCGGACGTCACATCGGTTCCGCTGCTATCGCTACCGAAAGTGTCCCGGCCACTCCGACGTCGAAGAGTGGCTGGCGATGTACCAGTGCGTCGCCAACAGTTACAGGTGGGATCCAACCCTTATGCTGGCGAACGTGATATTCTACCTGGGGGAAACCGCAAAGGCCTGGTTTGAGACGCACGAAATCGAGCTCACAAGTTGGGACATTTGCAAAGAGAGGCTACGTGATCTCTTCGGGAGACCAATCGGACGCCAAGCGGAAGCCCAGAAGGAGCTAGCGTCCCGTGCCCAGATGTCCACCGAATCGTACATCTCCTACATTCAACGTACATCTCCTACAGCACGTACATCGTACATCTCCTACATACAACAATATATATAGAATCAAGGAGTGCGAAGCACCATTGGAAACGCATCACCATAATGTCGGACTCGCATGATGTGTGACGAACTTTTGCTACAAATAGAATAGTCACCATTTTAAAGACGTGCACCGAACCAGGTATACTAGTATGAATGCCAGGAAACGATTCTCTCGCTGAGAAAAAGAGGGCCCACGCCTATGCTCGAGCGCACAAACTTAGTATCATGGTTGTACAACTGGGACATGGAGAGCTCGGAAACGATCCCAAGAAAATCTCATGCCATACATAAACAATACAGACTGCAACGCGGGAAATATCCTTCACCGCACGACTCCCCCACTCGCCGAATCAGTTTTGTGTAGGCAAATACACCTTTCCACACCACACGCCATGCAGCACCCTGTACCCGACACAATAACAACCGCAATGTCCCGTTCGCAATTCTCCGGCTACAGTTCGCCATACCAGTTGGACGTGTCACTAGGGCAAATCGTCCAATCCCACACACCACGACGAAACAGTGGGACGCATCGCTATCTGAAACTCCCGGGACCACCTCAATGTAGTCGCGAGAGCACGAAGGGGGTCGCGGCTCATGAGTTGCTGGAATGAGCACACCGCCCATGCACAATGCTCGTCGCAGGGCCCGTGATGTCGGGTTATTAAGGCGAAAGCCTTATATGCCTAACTACAGGAAATTTGCCCGTCCGCGTCTCGCGTCCTGCAGCGTCGGGGACGAGTGGTTCAAAAAATCATCATCACGTGATGACGTCACAAATTCTGGCGTGACGTCATGTGACGTGACACCACTTAATGCCGTTGTAATACCCTCCATTAAGTGGCGAACAAAACGGGAGAGCACGCGATCTCAAGAGAAGAACATGAAGACGGCGCTTCGCAGTGTGAGTGAAGCCACGGCTCGTGTTCCCTGCTGGCGTCGATTCTGGTTCAGCCGTCTCGTTTCTTCGCTCCTGTGATATCAGCCTACACCGTTATCACATTGCATCGTAGTTTTCGGAACTTTCGGAGGGAGGCCGGGCAGGATATATACATCTAGGAAGCCTACATGACCGGCCGTTCATGTAGGCTCCCTAATACATTGACTGAGAAGAAACAGAAGATGGCGTTCGCCTTCAAGTCGTCTTAGGTGAACGCGCAAGGGACCCTGTGAATTTTTTTAATAAATACTTTTCTCTGTCCTGTGAGAGATATGCTTCAAAATGGAATACCTTAGTTGAAACTAGAAGGTTCACTCACCTGCACTTTGTGGCGGGTAGGACAAGAACCATGCACAGGAGTCAAGCAGTATTCCTGGTATCGCTAGGACAGGAGTACGCCGTGTACCATTCTCCGACGACACCGTGTCAGTTACCCTTCGCCCTGAGCCGACTCTGTCCACTTCAACGACGTATCCGTCCTCAGTAGTGGCCCGACTCGTCTCGCAGGAATATCCGAGATCCATGACAAGCTCGCACTTGAAGATAAAGCAGGACATATTGCTATCTGACATAGAAATGGAATTTTTGCAGAAGTAGGCAGTCACCGCAATGAAAAAAAATTCACGCATATCCACGAAGTGAATGATGATGAGTGGGCGAAGCACCGGGGATCATTCGGTTACCGTGATTCCCTCGTACACTGCCCACTCGAGCATGCAAATACGTCACAAACACGTGTGTCCAGTATATACAATGTTGTTTTAGTGATGTCATAGGGCGTATACGGTGTTGAGGTGCGGACTTCGCTTCCTCTTCATTAGAACCGCCTTGTGATCGGTGAAATGGAGAGCCAGGGCTTCTTCAATGGGATGTAATTTGAACTTAGCTAAGACGAGATCTGTACACGGCCCCCGGTTGTTGCTGAATGTTTATGGTCATATGAAATGCCTCTGACAGCATAACGCGCCCCTAGCGGTCTCCATTCAAACCACAGGACGCGCCGGGTGCGAGCGCTGATACCGTAGCACCCCTAGCGGTCTCCATTCAAACCAGAGCACGCACCGGGGGCTAGCGCTGCTCTCGCAGCGCCTCTAGCGGTCTGCACACAAACCAGAGCACGCGCCGGGAGCGAGCGCTGCTGCCGCAGCGCCCCTAGAGGACTCCGTGTAAACCAGAGCTATGCTAGACGCGGGGGGTACAAGGCTCGGCCCTAAGATGCTTCGCCCCTAAAAAAAATATGATCGATCCCTCCGTCATATGTATCGGTATACTGCGAAAGTGAAACATGACCTTGCAGAAATAGTTGACTGTTTGACACATTGATATACCCTGGCTTTCTCAATACCTCCATCCCGACGGCTAACTTCCATGAACATGATTAAACTTTTGTGGTAGCTGTAGCATTTAACATGCAGCTAGACACAGCATATAATGAATCCCGCGCACAGATGGCTTCAACATGCACATAATGAACGCTAACTCGGTATACACTCTTTCAAAGCGTCGTCATTTGAGGAGGGAAACGGCAAAGTGTGCGCTCCCTAGTAGTCGGTGCCAGTGCACTCCAAGCTGTAAGCGGCGGAGAAACACTGTTAGTCGATTGGGAAGCTGCCCTTAGCTGGCGAGGGGGCGTATCACGCTGACGCGAAAGCCGAATCCCGTAACTGCGTTGCCACCGAATTGAATCACCGCGGACGCCTAATTTTACAAAACATAGAATTATCTACTATATTGCAGCTAAAGGCTCCGCCGCGCTGAGAGTACCGAAGCGCTCGCAGTCGGTGCTCTTTAGCGTCGTGATGCTTTACTCGTAGCCTCCGAGATTGGCTCTGGCAACGTGCTGTTGCTAGTGTTGCTCAGGCCATTCCATTCGCACAGGAAAAACGTAATCCGAGCAAGCGGTGTGAGAGCCAGAAGAGCGTCGGTATTGGACGTTGAGCTTCTTTACTGAGATTGGACTAAGGCCAACATCCTGCGGAATGTTCAAGAGTTAACAGGAAGGTAACACGTCGGCTGGGCTATAAACGCGACGGGCAACGTGACGCGCATCGGGTCTCCCCTCTAGTCTAGTCATGATTTTTCTCCTTTCGAGCGATGAACGCGGTGTGACAGCCAGGCGAGCGTCGTAGAGCGATTTTTTTAAAATGGATGGACGCCATGAGCGAAGCTTGGGCTAAAGCCGCCACCTGGCGGTGTAAGGCGCTCACAAAATTACGCTTTTTTGGAAACGCGTCGAATGGGACGGCCGTAGCAATGGTGCAACGGCGCATTGCCGGAGCTAATCGCGGTGTATTGCTTCACTCCACCGCTCCCAGGCGGCGACAGCACCGCGCGAACCAAGACTACTGTGAGAAGAAAGTGCGAGAGATAGAAGGCGCGTTCGTAAAGCCTCCTGCATGTGTGACCTTGGCGCAGTCGTGAGAGCGTCCGCCACCTATCGTCGCGCACCGAGAGGTCGTGGTTTCTACTCTGGTTTAGGAAATTTTTTATTCTACTTTTGTTTCTTTGCCATCCCATCGTGTTCCTTTTGCGGGCGTATTTCCGTGACAGAATTACGTCAGGCGGGGGTGGATGTTGAAGACCCCCCCCCCCACTGGCTACGCCGGTGGCTGAAACATAAATGTGCAGCAAAAACTATAAATTTTAGAATTGGCTTCCACTCGTTCAGTCACTCGGGAGATCCATATCGGTATGTTTCTCGAATCCTCACGTCAAGTCCCCTGTTGAAATGACCCATATATGAGGTATGGGAAAGTTGTTTCAAATGGCAACACAAGTGGTCATGGTGGACATGTCCACAACACAAGTGGACACAAGTGGACATGGCTCTTCCGCTGGCGAGCGTAATTTACCAAGAGCGACCGGAAGCTCGTCCTGAAGTGTGCGTCTTCTAATTGCGCTCACACACGATGCTATGCTTTGGCATAAATTATGACAGTAGTTTGGAGCCCTCATCGAGTGGACATCAGTACTGAGCATCTCCTCCCCGTAGTCGTGCTAGCTCCTGCTGAACTACTTGTCGCAGGAATAAAGCGAGGTATCCGCAGGTGACGACGGCCATATTTGCAACGGTTGGCAGGATTTCCAAGCACCCGGACGTTGGCGAAAATCTTCGGGTCTTCAGAGTCTCGAATGCATGACGAATGCAGGAGGGCTAAGGATTTCCTTCGCGATGAGCAAATTGTAAATTTATTCGGCTAGCGCAAGCTCAGGTCGATCTCTCTGCCATTGTCACAAACGAGCGCGTCAATGAGGCGCGCGCGCGGCCGTTTTCAGACGACAGTGGGAATTCACGGCGCCAGCCGTTCTCTAAACAAGCGCGCTCAAAGAAAAAAAAAGTATCAAAAGACGCCGGCGCACCGCATCCTGCTCACCCAGTCGAAACAGCCGCAGACAACCAGATGAAACACCCGGCAAAGTCTAGACACATCAAGAAGGAACAGATGATGCAACGCCGAGCGACGCCATCGCGACTGGAACCGTCGAGAAGAATCTCGCCCCTTCCCTAGCTTTGGCTGTGTGGCGCGCCGAAGAACACACCCGACGCTTCTGCAACCCGGGGCAAAGGGGATATAAGCGTGGACCGACGACCAGCGAGCATTCAGTCGGTCCAGAGATGGTGAAGTTATGTTGAGTGTGGTTCGGTCAGCCAAAGAAGACGTGTTTATGATGCTGTGCAGTCAATCGATCGTCGATCTGGAAGAATCGGTTGATGACGCCGTTGTTTGCAGTGAAAAGTTACGTGTTTCCTGGAAGAGAAACATTCGGGACCGACGACAGAAGGGAGCAACGACGATCAGCGCTGGAGTTTGAGTGAGTGTTTCCTCGAAGAGAAGCATTCAAGTTAAGTCCAAGCATTGTGGACTGGATACGTTGTTGAATATTCAGCACATTAACTGTCCTTGAATAGTTCGTAATACATGAAATTGCATTTGTAGCGCGTGATCTGTTTGTTCCCATTGTGTCAGACAACATATAAATCGCATTGTGGGTTGCAGTTGATACCAGCCGAGTGTGCATGTTTGTTTAATGCTTGTACTGCCTTAACTGAGAATACATTTTGTTTTTGTTGTCAACACTTGGCTCTGACTCGGCCTTTGGACCACAACCGGCGTTAACTGGCGCACTAAAAGGACCAACTCTGAATTGTCCGCGCTTTCGTGGTGCGTTTTGGGGGGCCGATAGGTCAGCCGTTGGAATATGCCCGGCGATTTCCCTCCTTATGAAAGGGATCAGTGATAGCCATCTTCTAATAAAATCACTCTCGCTCTTCAGAGATGCATTTTAACAGATGCCCCACTTTTTCTCGTCGGATATTTTACAATTTCACAAAGCTTCACTATCTCTTCAATGTGCGTCGCAGACGTCTCACCGTTATCTTGAGATTTACATGACAGATCTTGTTCAGCTTATTTATTCTTTCAACTCGTGTCCCCATAGCAGGCATAGAATTCCTCAAGAAAGTGACATATTTTAGCCGCGAAAGAGCACATACACAGAGCAAAGAAACACACAACACACAACGGCCGTCCGTCCTGTCGTTGCGTGTTTCTTTGCTCTGTATGTGCTCTGCGTATGTGTTGTGTGTATGTGCTCTATGTATGTGCTCTGTGTATGTGCGGGCCCAATGGGAAGTATGGACGGCCGAAAGCAGCCTATGGCGTCGTTGGCACAATGTGCTAGATGGCCGTCTGCACAACACGTATACTCCGACAAATAAGTGTATACAATGTGCATTATTTCTTTCAGTATGTGTATGCTAGTTGTGCAGACGGCCCTCTAGCACATTGTGCCACTGACGCCATAGGCTGCTCTCGGGCGTCCATACTTCCCATTGGGCCCGCCAAGAGAGCTTACATTGTAACGTGAATTCATTAGACGTCGCCCTGACGTCAACGCCACAAAACTTTCGACCACTCACGAGCCACTGACATATATCTCGCTATATTGCCGCTGCCTGTGACGAGTTTCAGCTGCAAGGGCGACCACGTGCTTTGCGGCGAAGCGCTAACAGAAAGAAATGCAGGACGCGTTTGGAGGTCCAAATTCAGAAATATTTTCTTTCTTAAAACAAAAAATGATTTGATTAGACTTTCTTCGTTACTTAACGATGTAGTCTACTATAAAACGCCGCATGACGACGATTTTTACTTGCACCGCATCAGTATGGAAAATACGGTCAAACATGCGACAAACCGCATATTTTCTCTAATGTAACCATTTTTTTTTCCGGGAAGATTGGAAGTCTACTTTACCCCTAAACATTTTTGTACTAAAATACACTTTCCTGAAAATCATACTATTATTAAGATTTGTTAGAGAGAATTCCAGATAGCTCAAGAAAAAATCACGTACTTTGAATACTTTTGTAGTTTTTGAAGATACGTAGCTGGTTGTGAAACACAAGAATTTCGGAATTAATGAATAGGACAACTTAACAGAACCTCTGCGATAGCGCAAGCGTGGTTCCGAAGCTCAACACACAAAAATATATTTTATGCACACACTTCTATTAGGCACAGTTGAACAAATACAAGCGAAATTCGAGGGGGCGTCATGATCGTCAAATTTTTTTTTCTAGCCAAAATGTTTTGCCACAGTACTCTATGTGGCACAGGAAAAAGGCACAAATTTATCAGCAAAATCTTCGATGTGCGAGCGCCACGTCTGGGACGATTGGCATGGAATGACACATATATATTTATATATATAGCCAGTCAGGTAAAAGTCGACGAGGGAGAAGAGGCGCCTGGAAGGGACTAAAAGTAAAGCGTATGAGACACGGCCCGTCTACCATATATATATATATATATATATATATATATATATATATATATATATATATATATATATATATATATATATATATATATATATATATATATATATATATATATATATATATATATGTGTGTGTGTGTGTGTGTGTGTGTGTGTGTGTGTGTGTGTGTATAGTGTGATGACCAAGAACGACGCTGGGCTTCGGGCGTGCGGGCAGCATGCGGGAGGTAGAGAAAGAGGTAGAGGTAGGTGCCCGTCGTCAAGGGCCCAACCACCACCGCCTACTGGTCCGACATTACTGGCTTCCCACGCGAACCATCGGAGAGCGCCGCGCACCTGCGGCGTACCATTGCGCGACTTCGCGTCACGACCAACGCCTTGACAGCATCGAGCTCTGCGCTGTTTCCTCCCATCATTCCGGCACTGACAGCCATCAACGCCATGTTGGATGTGGCCACCTCGCTAGACCTCGAGGCCAGCTCGCCTGAGCAACGTAGAGAGCTCCGGTCTACCCTCAGCCAGGTCTCTATCCAACTTGGTGACTTCGCGCACACACTCTGCCGTTTCGCGCCTGCCGTATCACCATCCCAGACTACCTTTATACTACCGGAATTCCGCGGCTTCCAGGACGACACCGAAAAATGGGTGGCGACCGTCAACGCTCTGGGAGATCGCGAAGCCTGGACGGAGGCGCAGAAATGGTCCATGGCGGTAGACCGCCTTCGGGAAGGTGCCGCGGCGTGGCACAGGTACGACGGCGTGAGGCAGCAATCCTGGGCAGAATGGAGCACCAGGCTCATAGCTGCCTTTGGACCGATTGAGCACCACCTCGCTGCCACCACCCAGTCCAACCTCACCGATACCGAGGATGGAGCTCTGGAGGGGCACCACCTCGAGGCTGCTACGGCGCAGTGCAGCTTATCGACAGCAAGCTTCCCACGCTGCCCCCATACAAACACTGGACTCAGGCAGTGCTCTGACATTACGCCGGTGTCCGGGACAGGACCACGACGACAAGAAGTCGAGACATCATTCCCTCCACAGCAGTTAGTAACGCGTGCCCCAAGCTCATCTTCCCTTGGTGACCCGGACGTGACGGATCCTCTCGTGCTTGACACGCTACCGATTCAGAAGGCGGACGGGTCTATGACCATCAGCAACGTCTTCTCAGATTTGTCACAGCTGAGACCCGAAGGGAACGAGAAGCAGCCTCAAATGGTCGGACCAGACGCACTGAAAGGAAAGGACACACAGCACATCGTGGGAGACTTGCAAGGTATCGATGGAATACACTGCACGTGCTTCATTATTAACACAGAGAGAGTGGCGAAAGAAAACGGCTTCTCAGTTTCGTCGAAACCACGACATATTCTTTTCGCCGACAAATGCCCTGACCATCCTTCCGCTGATGGTAATGATACCGACGTAAGCAAGAAGAAGCACCGAGGAACCACGCCACCCAAGGTGCACCTTCGGAAACAGTTCGGGCGATCTCCTCCTGGTATGCCGCAGCTGCCGTTTTCTTCGCGACACAGCGAAAGCCGGCCGCCAGATGCATCTTTCACAACACACATGACGTCGCTGCGTGGCCCAGACCGACCAGCGCGAGGAAGCCAGTGTCGCCCACCAGAGGCACTTCTGGCCGATCCCCAAGCTATGTTCCAGCGTGGTCGGAACCGTCCACTTCGATGCAGCCAGCACCGTCCACCAGAGGGCAGACACACTGTCGACAGCTCCGCGCGCTCGCAGTCATGGCCGAGTGTGATGACAAAGAACGACACTGGGGCAGGGCGCGCGGAGTGCTGATCGAGGCAGAGAAAGAAGAGGCAGAATATAGAACAGCTGGCCCAGGAACGGGTGCTGTCTCTGTGTTTCATCACTACAATGGCGCAGTCTACGAACAACGAACCGTGAGGGCGTCCTCGTCGCTCGTCGGCGCTGCGGACCTTACATCCAAGCACCGCCCACGATCATGGAGCCCATGTGCTTTCTACTGCCGGAAGCACCTGTGCGACCATTAGAGGACGGCGTCCAGGCCTCCTCGGTGGCCAAAGGGCAGGCTTACCCCGGCGCCGCGAAGACAGACCGCGGCTTCCTGTCGCCCGGGAACGCTGTCCACGCTTCCCGGGGCGTCAACCTCTCGCGCAGGACTCTATCGGCACCTGAGCTGCTTAGGGATGCTGTCCAAGCTCCCTCTGATCCGGATCCCGCCACAGTGAGCACAACCACCACCTCCGACTCGTCAAACATTGCCACTGGTTCCGCATGCGAATCATCGGATAGCGCCGCACATCTGCGGCGTACCATCGCGCGACTCCGCCTCGAGATCAACGTCTTAATAGCGCGGAGCTCCGAGCTATGTCCTGCCGCTGTACCACCATTCTGCGCCATGAATGCTCTGTTGGCTGCGGCCGCGTCGCAAGACATTGAATCCAGCTCAGCCGAGAACCGCAGAGAGCTCAGTTGTGTCCTCGCACAGCTCTCACACCAACTAGGCCCCTTGGCGTCGGCTCACTCGGGATTTGCGCCTCCCGTCCCACCACCGCCGGCAGCGGCAGTTTGCGAACTGCCAGAGTTCAACGGCTTGCAGGACGATGCCGACGATTGGGTGGCGACTGTCAACGATATCGGGGCTCACGAGGCCTGGACGGAACCGCAGAAATGGGCCGTGGCGGTAGAGCGCCTTAGGGACGGTGCCGCGGCGTGGCACAGGTACGAAGGCGTGAGGCAGCAGTCCTGGGCAGGATGGTGTGCAGCGCTGATTGCCGCTTTCGGCCGGGTTCCCTACGGCTCCAGTGAGTCCAACTCGAATTCCACCGAGGACGGAGCTCAGGAGGGGTACCACCTCGAGGCTGCAACTGCGAACTGCAGCTCACCGGAAGACAGCTACGCAGCTTGGCCTGGTACAAACGCCGGACTGACGCCACGCTGTGACGCTGCCTCGGTATCCGACGCCATAACATCCCTGCCAATGGCCGAAAGCATTTCGCATCCCTATCTGTCGGAAAAGCTGCCCCCTTGCTCGCCATCGCCTGAGCACTTGGAGGCACCGGCCCGCATCGTGCTGGACGTTTTAGAACGTAATGAAACGCACATGCCCGCGGATTACACCAAGATCCTCCCTGACCAGACGGAGGCGGATCTGCACGCTTTGAAGCATTCACTGGCTGAACGAGAGAGCGCTACCAACTCGCTAAAAGACGTCTCTCCGGGAAACACCAAGGCATTTGACACGTCTGAGATCGTCCTCATTGATGACCTGCCTGCGCAGCACAAGTCTGTTGCTTTTGGAACGGCTTGTGACGAGGATGTTCCGGCTGCACGCAGCGCGGCTTCACGGATTACTGGCTTGAGAACGTCAAGAAGCCATCAAGTGACAACGCTGCAAAAGCACAAGCCACGTCGCAGGTCAGCGCAGAAACCTAACTCCACGTTGACGCAGACGTCTAGAAGGACACTCAGACGCCCCTCGACCTGCTGCAAAATGCGCAGACGGTCGCGCTTGGTGCTGCATATGTTGCGTTACCACATCCATCATTTCCTACCCTGTTGTCGAAAATGTGGCGCAAAGGCCAGCCTTGCGCGATGCACCTGCGACCATGCCTGCACAGTCAGAGCCGCCCGCCAGAATTGTCGCCGAGAGAACTCTTCGCCAAGCCGCATCATGTCACAAAACTTCGACTGCCGCGAAACTGCTAACTCCGTCCACCAGAGGAAAATGAGACAGCTTTCCCTGCCAAGTCGCAGCGTGGCCGAGGTCGTAGACCACCACGACACAGTGAATGTCGTCCCCCAAAGTCGTCATCGGCAAAAGTTCAAGCCAAGCCCAAGCGTCTAGAACAACATAGCGAACGGCCACGGAGACATAGCCAGTTTCGGCCAGCGGAATTATATTTAACAAATTTCCAGACGAAGTTTCAGCGTGGCCGAGTCCGGCCACTCCAGACAGTCAGTGCCACCCACCAGAGACATTGTCGTCAGCCCACCGCACCAGCAGTCATGGCCGAGTGTGATGACCAAGAACGACGCTGGGCTTCGGGCGTGCGGGCAGCATGCGGGAGGTAGAGAAAGAAGAGGCAGACAATAGAACAGCTAGCCCAGGATCGGATGCTGTGTCTGTCTCTGTGTCTGAGTTCACTACAATATATATATATATATATATATATATATATATATATATATATATATATATATATATATATATATATATATATATATCCCGGCAGTACCCATAGGGTTCGCTGTTGCCCTCACCCTAACTTGGTCACAAAACACAATTTATTGAAGTGTTTTTTAAATAAACCAGTAAAAGAACCTGTGATTTCTTGCACATTTGCACATACACGGGTTTTTCTTCCAGCGGGCCCTCTGGTGCAGTTGGCGCTGGTGAATCGAACCCACCTTATGTTTTCCTAGAATACCGCTTGAATATGCTCTAATGGTAAGCTCGCAATTGCAAATAAAATGGTTACCTAGAGATATTCGAAAAATCAGTGGAATCTCCATGTTGACTGCGCGGACTAAAGGTCCTTCACGGTGGTCTAGTCGTAACGGCACACCACTGTTGACCCGAAGGTCGCGGGAACAAATCCCGGTCCCGTTGGCTGCTTGTGTCGTCCGTTTCTCCCTTTGTCCACATTTTTCGCGCAGTTTTTACAGAATACATTACCCACTCGCCCAACAGTCTGTTCTTCTAAGTTATATTCTATAGAGGCGGAAATGTTTGAGGACCATGTACTTAGATTTAGGTGCACGTTAAAGAACCCCAGGTGGTCGAAATTTCCGGAGCCCTCCACTACCGCGCCCTTCATGATTATTTTGCCGTGGTGGGACGTTAAACCACAGATACTATAATTACTATTATTGCGCAGTCTAAAGATGTCAAAGTGTCTTCATTTCACACCGCATCTGTAAATCGACAAATCAGCAATAGCAAAGCAAACCAATACTTACGGTAGTCATTTTGGCTTGTCTGAGCACCTCAGAGGCATGGCTGTGACAATTAAAAATGGCGATAGCGGCAACTACAGCGAATATTCGCATCCTAGGACAACAATAATGACGCCCTGTTTTGTGTGAACGGGAGCTCCTTGATAGTCCGCCGTTTAAAAATATTTGAAAAGCAGTGCTGCTCAGGTTTCTGGCAAATACGCAGTACTTTCCACCCCTTTTGGAAAAACACAGGATGTGATTTCAACACACCTTGTACATATAATGTTCTGTGATATTGCATTAGGTACATTGAGGCCATCTATACGCTCTGTCTACTTTCTTGTTGCAATGTGAAGTTTTTTTTTGTTGTATTTTCGACATACATGAAGCGCACGTGCTCATCAAAATACACATGGCGCGAACCAACCTACTTGTTCCATAAAGCGAACCTTAGAGTGTGGAATAGCTGTTTCTGCTAAAGCTTGTGTTTGTACAAATATGATTATAGTTTATAAGCACAGGAAAGATACAGCGAAGTGAGCAAGGTCGCGGATGTTCGAACCCTATGTCATATTTATCTTGGGATGAGTTGGCATTTATTATACTTTCTGGAATGTTCGAACATCCGACGGATATAGCCACAGCCGTGAAGAAATTGTAAACATCCTTAAACACGTAGAACGTGCGCGCTGTGCAGTTGTTTAGGACCACCATGACAAACAAATGCTGCAGTTTTCTTACCTTGAATATGAAATCAGGTGCAAAAGGAATATAGCCTAAATACTTATGTTCTGCCTCAAGAGGACCTACGCCATATATTTGTGATTGTAAATACTAGTGTAAGAGGTTCATGTTCGTTTCATAAAACTTCTTCGTTACACTTATACAAAATGTTTCTAATTGAAACATTGTTTGTTGTTTGAATCATAACTATTTGTGGGTAATATAATTATAATGGCACCTTTCGATATAGACGATATTTCATTTACTACTTTTCACAGTGAGAGAGCTAGTTTCAGCCAAGAGGTTTAAATCGCTGGCAGCCTTTCCCAATGGCTTCGCTCCGCGGTTTTTTGTCCAACTATGGTCTGTTTCATTTGCCCGCTATGAAGCTGCCATGTGTAGGAGGTGGGCAAGTACACCCCAAGTTGCTAATTGCAGCTTTTATCTCCTGGTTATCCGCGTCGATGTTGGCCTTGATCACGTAGTGCTTGCCAACGCTCCGGCAAATTGAGGCCGGCAGGCCACCCATGCCGCTTAAGTCCATCTTGGCCACCTTGGCCATGGTATCTCTGCGTACCTGGACGTTGTGTAGCCAGTTAAGTTATCAAATACGGGATGACATAACACGTCGTCCTCAGTGCCGGGGCAATTTGCGTTATAGCGGTAGACGTCCGCATTGTTTTCGTATCGCCGTATGCCTTCAGGGCCTTTAGCAGCGGCTTCTTCGCGTGTCAAAAAGGGCTGTCAATCAGTCGGACGTCATCCTCGGTCAGCATGAGCCTTGTAAGAGATGAAAGGAACACTGCGTCAATCTGGCGGACCACGTGGACGAGTGGATGGTAGCCGAGCGTCTTCCAGGGTGTTCTGGCTTCAGCTCCCTCACTTGACTTGCCTTTCAATGTGCATGTTCACTGTTAATGTGTCGGTTGATACTGTATTACCTGTGGCGCATACCCGCATGACATGAACTGTAGTATGTGGGTATATGCCACACGTGACTGAGCGAAGGTGTTTTATGACGCCACTGGCATTTTGCGTCATTCATGTCATGACCAGTAAATCGTGTTCGTCATACAGGGACCCCCTACTATGCAATTTTGGCATATCACAGCTAATGCAGACGACCAGGAGAGCGCCTAGACGTGGGCAGCTAGAGAGACAGATACGTAGATAGAAGCGGTCAAAGTGCCTTAGGTTTGCTAAGAAAAGCTTCGCACTTAGAAACCGTTCTACCACGCTTAAAAGGAAAGAAACAACCTAGTACGTGTAGCTATTGACTTGCGCTGTATTAGAGATTGACAAGTACAAGCGGTATCACGTTAGATAACGAAATTTGCTGGTCTACACCTATACCATCAATATGTTCATCACTGTTAAAAACGATGTGATTGCTTTGGAGGAAGCTTAACATTGCGCAACCTAATGTCAAACTTCCCGTATATTACGCTTGCGTTAGGTTTACGCTTGAATACGCCTCACTTGTATGGGATCCACACAATAAAGGCGACATTGTACAAACCGAACGTATTCACAAAAAGGCATGACATGACACGAACTTTATTTCATTTCTGCGGAACTCAGATCTAGAGAGCCGGATATCTCCCAAAGATGAAGCCGGTGGCCTCGCATAATATGGGACCAGAAGTCAAAGTCCCGCCGCGATGTCGTGGGCCCTCTGGACGGCCTGGAGTTGAGAGTGGAGTTTGCTGGTCTTCAGGTATTCCTACCATTGCTCTTTCGTTATGGGTGGAGAGGCGTTAAGCGTTGAGCAGAGCACGTGGTAAAAAGAGCTTGAGTCATGACCACATTTAGGGCATGACTGTGAGTAGTCAGGATGAATACTATTGAGGGACCGAGGAGTGGGATACGAAAGGGTTTGCAAAAATTGGGGGACGCTTAAGCTTCGCCTTTAAGAGTTGAACGCGATAGCGATATTCTGTTCCTAGTGCGCAGTTCGAACACCACGAGTGTTTAACAGAATGTGCGCACTAAGGTGTGTGCCTTATGTAATGGGTAGCATGCTTTAAACCAGGAGCACTTATGCGCGAGAAACTTTTTCGAAGTTGCGATGCACCCACTACGTGGTCTTAAGGGAATAGGCGCAGTAATGTGCGTGCCTTTTGTAATGGGTGGCTGTCATTAAACCACCAAGTCGTTACGACATTGACATGGTGTGACACCCGATGGCAATGTACGCTTGTACCATGCAATATTACTGCGATATTACATCTCGTATTGTGACACCTGTATACAGGACGCGTATTTTTGGGAAGCATCAAAGTTACTTTCAGCGCAGCTCCAAGCAGAGGCGTGGCTGTGTGGTAGAACACCTGCCTGCCACGCAGCGGGCCTGGGTTCGATTCTCACTCGGACCCAACATTTTTATTATTTATTTTATTTGCAGCTTTTTCGATTTTTCGGTCACGGACAAGATGATGATTTTTCGCTCACAACCATCGGCCCCGACGCCGACGGCGGAATTTCTGCGATACGAGCTCTTTAACGCTATCGCGTTAAAAGTCTGCGTGTGCGGGCAATGCCTGATATTTTTTATATGTATCGCAGACGTGACTCTGTCAATTCCCTTATTAGTCAGTCTGGTACTCGATCACTATAGTATCGTAGAAAAGTTAGTAGTCTTGCGTTTTTACATAAATGTCACTCCGCAACTGTTGGACTAACGATCATAAGAAAACCTTTCTATACAAGAAGAACTCAGCATACTCATGGTAGAACATTGGAACCGATTTTGGCTAGGAGTAGCGCATATAAGAACACCTTTTTCGTAAAACACTCTCGGAATATTGGGAAAAGAGAAAACTCCAACCGAAAGTTATTTTACGATACCCGACGTTTCGAAGCCTCACCGGCTTCTTCAGGGGTGAGAAAGGCTGTGGATGTACAGCGCTTATACAGGGTGTTTCAGCTAAAACGCACCAAGTATTAAAAAGTTAAACATAGGCGTTACGCGTCTCCAATGAGCGCAGTATTGTTCTGAGCCGTATAAAGCCTGTCAGAATATTCTTTACAATCCGCCAAGCTCGCCAATTAACAAAGATTGCTTAATAAACTTTTTAAATAGTAACTCGAGAGAAACATTTTCAATACAAAACGTTTAGCGCTTATTCAGAAGCATCAAATTTTTTCAATCTCTGGTAAGGTGACTCCACTGATTAATTTTTTGTGGCCTTTCTTTAAAGCGCACAAATTTCAAAAAATACCACGTGACTGCCGCCTACCGCATGGTGCTTTTAGTGCTCTCAAATATAAGTCGAATGAATTATCGAAGGCTGCTCAGTGCAAAAAGGTCGATTGAACAGGCTGCAGTGACTGCGGTGAACGTTAAGTGATGGTGGGATCGTACCGCTTAAAAATGCTTCGACGAAACAGCGGCCGCCACATGCGAATGCGATAAGGGACCGGAGGCAGCATTCGACGCAGCACAGGGACTTTTTTTTCTTTTCTTTTCGGGCCACCAAAAAGCATTATGGAGTGGGAGAGGACCGCAGCCTGTTCAATCGATGTTCGTGCGCTGAGCAACCTTCGATAATTCGTTCAACTTACATTTGGGGGCACTAAAATCACCGCGCGCTAAGTGGCATTCACGTGGTATTTTTTTGAAATTCGAGCGCTCTAAAGAAAGGCCGGAAAAAATTATTCAGGGGAGTTCTCTTACCAGAGATTGAAAAATTCGATGTTTCTGAATAAGGGCTACATTTTTTGTATTGAACATTTTTCTCCAGAGCTAGTATTTAAAACGTTCATTAGGTATTCTATTAATTGCCGATATTGTAGGCAATTAGTATTGACGGATTGCGAAAAATATTTTGACCTGCTCTATATGGCTCAGAACAATATTACGCTAATTGGAGATGCGTAGCGCCTACGTTTAATTTTTTCATTCTTGGTGCTTTTGAACTGAAACACCCTTTATAGGTCTTCTTGTCGTGTGTGCGCGGTTCGCCGAGATTTTCCGCAAGTTTTGGCAGTAAAGGGAGGGAAGTTTACCCGTGGTACGGTTGATGTTTCCCACTGCCTGATCTATGTGCCAAGATTCCAGGAGGAGTTGCCGCCGAAGGTTGCTTCCTGTTACCAAGATCACCGCAACGTCAACATTCACGCGGTGGTTACACTGCTCGCAGAGCTCTGCCACTGCGCTCCACTCACTGTTCAATCGACAGAGATCGCTTCTGTGCTGCCGCATTCTTTCCTTAAACTTCTTAGTTTCCGCAATGTAGGAGGCGGGCCGTTGGCGCACGCAATCTTGTACGCAACGTCCTGCGCTTCTTCCACAGGTGCGCGGTGTTTGGGCCGAGGTATCATGTTGCCTATGGTGGTGGACGCTTCTGGGCGGCGTCGACCCCTGCCTTTCTTATGCGGGTATTGCCTGACTGGCGCCCGCGATGTAGGCAAGTCACACGCGGCGTCGTTGCGGCGCCACTGGTTTCCTGTTTACCCGTATTTTATGTTGTGGGAGGCTCTGCGGATAAGTGCCTCTGTGTAGCCGTTAGTACCGAGGCCACGGATTACTTTCTCCATACAACAGACAGCTAGGAAACATCAACTGTGCCATGGGGGCACTGCCCTCGTTCTACTGCCAAGGCTTGCGACAAGTCTCGGGAAACCTCGCACGCACGGCGAGAAGGCCTACATACCCACTGTACATCTGGGCCTTTCTCACTTCTGAAGAAGAAGCCGGTCAAGCTTTGAAATGTCGGGTATCCTAAAACAAATTTTCGTAGGAGTTCTCCTCTTCCTGCTGTTCTCCTGTTTTATCGTTATGGCACATACCTAGAAGAAAAGGGCATGCATGCTTCCTCAACGAACTTATTTGTTTACTTTGGATGCACAAAACACACGAAGACACGGAGGAAACATGGAGGGGACAGGCTGACAACTGCCACCTGAAGTGGCACGACGCCTGCCTGCTTCTTCGGGAGGGTTAACCGTTGAGGAAAGGATGATAGAAGAAAGGAATAAAAGAAACGAAAGAGGAAAGAAAAACAAAACCAATAAGATAAACCTCATTTTTATATGACATTATTTTTACCTTCTTTTAGAAGCGGAGCTCCTTGTTGGACCTCTAAGCCTTCCAACTGCGGCGCGGTTAACATCGAGCCAAAAACACGTCTTGCAAGATGAACCGCTTTAATGGAACTAGAAAAAAAAAAGAAAAGAAGAGGGCGAGCCAGCGCTGCTACGTGAGCACGCGTCAGCTCGTGAGGAGCGTCGATAATAATGATGTTTGGTCATCTGTAGACGAATGACGAAGAAAAGGAAGTCACAACAGTCTGCCGCGCCGACAGATGACGTTAGTTGGCTTCCAACGGGTAAAGTAGCTGTACGGGCCGCTTCACAACAGAGCCGTCGGGCAAGCACAAAGAGCAGGTCCTGACAATGCTGTCGCGTCCGCTGATCAGTTCCTCTATGCGGGCCGAACTCCACAGTTGCCTTGGAAGCTGTTTATCCCCGAGTAGAACTACGTTGCCTTTCTTCAAAGAGTCATTTCTTTTGGCTTGGTTGGATGTAAAGTTCCTGAGTTCATTAAGGTACTCTGTATGCCAACGAGACCAAAATGCTTGCAAATCATCTTCTCGCTTGCTCCAAAGTTTCTTCAGTGCATCGTTGGTAGACTCGGTGTTGATTTTCAGTTCGTAATGTGGTAGCGTTGTCAGTCTCCTTCCCCCGAGAAAATCTGCTGCAGATAGGGGGTACGGTTCATCCACGTCGTTGAACACGTAAGTCAAAGGTCGAGAATTCACCACGGCCTCCACTTCTGTTAGTAGAGTAACTAGCTCTGTCCGACTGACAAGCCGTCGTCCAAGCATCTTCTTCAAGCAGGTTTTTACAGAACGAACGAGTCTCTCGTAGAACCCGCCCCACCAAGGAGCGCTCGGGCAAGTGAATTTCCATTGGATCTTCGAGGAGGAAAAGAAAGCGCGTACGTCGGGGTGTCTTATCGTTCTCCAAAGCTTCTGTAGGTCCTTGGACGCTTTGACGAATGTTCGTGCGTTGTCGCTGTAGATAGTGTGACAGAGGCCCCGCCGTGATACGAATCTCCGCAGGGCGCAAAGAAAATTCACTGTGGTCAAGTCTTCAACCAGTTCCAAGTGAACAGCTCTTGTCACCGCGCACGTAAAAAGAGCGATGTAGGAGCGCTCGTGGGGATGCCCTTTGATGTATAGTCGCCCGGCAAAGTCAACTCCACTCACGAGGAACGGAGGGGCTTGAGTAGCACGATCCTGAGGCATACAAGGTGAAGATTGCTCAACAGGTTTACTCTGTAGGCGTTTGCAGATGACACACCGTCTTATCGTTTTCTTCACAGACTGTCGTGCTTGAAGAATCCAAAATCGTTCTCGAACTTGAGTCAGAGTGTCTCGAACTCCCCCGTGGAAGACCTTTGCGTGAACATGATTGATTATCAGCATACTGAGGTGTGAGTCTTTTGGTAGGAGGATGGGATGGCGAGAACTGTACGAGTCGTCAGCCCTGGGAGCTTTTCCTTGTATCCGAAGAAGCCCGTTTTCGTCTATGAACAGTCTAAAATGTCCAAGTGGACTTTGTAAAGGGAGCGGTTTCTTGCTCGCGACAGAGTCTGCTTCTTTACCAAAGTGAGATCTCTGTTCCTCTCGAAGCAAATAGCACTCCACTCCGCTTGCTGAATTTCCTCAGCAGACAGCTCCCCAGACCTATCATTTTCCTTCTTCAACCTTTTAGCATAACGGAAGACCCATGCCGTTACTCTTAAAAGATTGGTGAGGCTGCTGAATCGTTCAATTTCAATCAGCGATGGCAGCAATGGTCTCGTATTAACAGCATGGATACTGACCTTTAGTTCTGTCTCAGCTGCCTCGAGCTTTCCGTTTTCGATGTCAATCCTTCCCCCGTACACGGGCCAGCACGTATCAGACATTGCAAGCCATGTCGGTCCAAACCACCACAACTGCGACTGCCTAAGTTTGAGTGCAGACTAGACTCGAGTGAGCAAATCGGCGGGGTTTTCTTTTCCAGGACAATATGGCGATCTGGTATACTCAAAGTTCTGATTTCTTGCGTCCGGTTCCGCACGAACTCCTTCCAGGTAACGGGATCCTTGTTAATCCAGCAAAGTGTAATCTGGGAATCGGACCAAAATGTTGCTTCACCAATTCCAAGGTCGCAATTCTTCACGATGTAGGCGTACATTCGGGCTGCAAGCAATGCTGCCATCAATTCCAGCCTCACTAGAGTGACCGTCTTTAACGGCGCAACTCTGGTCTTTGCCATCAGTAGCATAGTCCGGACAGTGCCACTGTAGTCGGCCGCACGAAGGTAGGCTGCAGCCCCGTATGCCGACTCGCTTGCATCAGAAAAGATGTGGAGTGCTGCCTTTTGGTACGGGCCTTCTCCGCCGGCTGCTAGGAACCTTGGAATACTGAGGTCACTAAGCATGGTTACCTCCTTGCTCCATTTCAGCCAGACAGCAGACAATTTGGGTGGCAATGTCTCATCCCAGTCGAGGTTTTCCTTCCATAGATCGTGTAAGAAGATTTTCGCCCGTACTAAGAAAGGTGAAAGAAACCCCAAAGGGTCGTAGATCCTTGCAACAGCCTGAAGCACAAAGCGTTTTGTAATCCGATGCTCCTGTATGAACTGGAGGATATCCTGGGGCTTGAACGAAAAGGTATCCGTCTTCTTGTTCCAATGAAGTCCCAGTACTTTCAGAGGTCCAGAAGGTGAGCAAAGAGATTTTTCCTGTGAAGTGATTCCTTGTTCGAAGGCGGCAGATACTACAGGATCGTTGCTGGCCCACTTGCGAATGTTCATGGAAGCTTGCGTGAAGATCTCAATTATTTCTTTGTGCATCTGGATAGCTTCTTCAGCTGTGTCGGCTCCAATCAGAAGATCGTCCATATATATGGAGCTTTGCAATCGTCGAGCTGTCACAGGATAGAGGGTTTCTACGGACCTGAAGTGGTGTTTCAAAGTAGCAGTCAGTAAGAAAGGACTTGAAGTAGCTCCGAAGGGCACTCTAGTCATTCTCCAAACTTCTATTTCCGGCATTGGGCTGTTCACTTGTGGGGAAGTTTTGAACCACAAAAAGCGGAGCGCATCTCTGTCTGGTTCTCTCAGGCCAATCTGTAGGAACGCCTTCTCGACATCGGCATTCATCGCTACCTTGTAGCGTCGGAAAAGAAGCAGTAGGGTCACTACGTCAGGATTTAGATTTGGGCCAGCTTCCAGGTTATCATTCAAGGATTTTGCACCAGATTCGTGAGAGGATGCGTCGAATACGATGCGTACCTTCGTAGTAGATCGGTCCTCTCGTATTACAGCTCGATGTGGCATATAATACAGGGGTCCAAGTGGATGCTCTTCTGTTTCCGGTACTCTTTCAGCAGATCCTTCATCGAGGTACAGTCTAATAGTCTCATCGTATCTTTTCAAGAGCTCGCTGTCCTTGTTAAGTTTCTTCATCAAACTATGCAGACGTTTGGTTGCAACTGCATAGTTCTCTGCCAGGTCAACCCTTTCCTTCCACGGTAGCGCGACTTCGTACCGATTGTCTTTCTTCTTGATGTTGTTCTCGAAGTTTTCCAGCACTGAATCGGCGACCTTCGTTTCTTCGTGTTCGGCCTTGATCCCGATACTTTCAATATCCCAAAACCGAGTCAGAAGTTTCGAGATGTCTTGCTCTGTCACCGTGGCTCGAAGGACTACGACACTGGCACTCTGTATTACGTTGGTTGTAGCAGACAACGGCCCTTGAACAGTCCATCCCAGTCTTGTCTCGACAGCTTTCAGCTTTTCGTGCACAGGCTTCACGGTACCAGTTACTAGATCCCAATAATAGTCTGAACCAATGAGGACCGCAATCTGTTTGTCTTAAACTCCTTGCAGAGAGAGAGCTTGCGTATCCAATTGCATCTTGTTCATTTCTCTCAAAACGTTTTCTTCTGGTACTGGAATGCATTCACTGCATATTGTGTGCACCACCAGCGCATCGATTGAAATCGGAATTTCCTCTTTCCCAGGGAGAATCGATATTCGCACCCTCTGCATGGTTTTCCGCGCGTTTTCACCACCGAACACGCCTACGGTCAACGTCTCCTCTTCTATTACTTCGCAGCCAAGTCTTTGGGAAGCTTTCGCCGTAATGAAGCTCCGCTGACTTCCGCCATCGAAAAGGACTTGGTAGCGACCAGATGTTTTGGTTCCTAGTATGGTGGCCGTCAGAGTCTGCAGCATTACGACTGAGCTTGGCTGCTTGGAGATTAGATTGACCGATGCAGATAGCACCTTCTCCTTGTCGCTTCTGATCTCTTCCGATGCGCAAACGGATGTTGCGTGCCTTCTCGCACACTTTCCACATTTCAGCCGGATTCTGCAATCTTTCGCCAAATGGCCCTGCTTTAGACAACGGAAGCATCTTCCGGCTTTGGTAAGCATCTCCTTTTTGAGCGAGAGGCTGATCTCCTTTTTATCACAAATTTCAGCAGAATGTTTTTCGGAACGGAAAAACAGGCACTTCTGCGGACTACTAGCTGAGCTTTGTAGAGCAGCTGTCATGGAAACGTCTCGTGGATGGCTGGGCTTTAATCCTCCTTTCTCTGGTGTGCGACAACTTCTGTGTATCTCTTGTTCGGCCACAGCTTCCCGACAAGTCAGTTGAAGGTCGAAGAATTCCAAAAGCATTTGAAGCTCGTTATCTTCTGTATTCGAAGAAGCTGCAGCTGATGATGATGCCTTGCGCGCCTCATGAAACCGAAGTACCATGTCAGTCGGGAGAACTCTTAACAGGATTTCTCGCAGCATGGTGCAATAAGTTGTCGAGTTCGTGCCAAGCGCCTTGAGGCTTCGAATATGAACCTGTACTTTGTCGTACAGTTTCCTCAGCTGATGGACGTCTGCTGATGATGACACCGGTTTGAGGTCCAGCAAACCTTGTAGATGATCTTGAACGATGATCTGTTCATCTCCAAAACGCTTCTTTAAAATTTCAATGGCGTCTGCATAGCACTCTTCCGTAGCTTGCAATCCAGATATAGCTGAGGCGGCTGCTCCGGTCACCAGACTGCTCAAGTAGTTGAACTTGTCAGCTGTGCTCAGCTCGCTGTTGTCGTGAACTGCTGATGTAAACTGGGTCCAAAATCGCGGCCACTGTCTGCGGTTCCTGTCAAAATTTAGGAGTTCTAGCAGCGGAAGCTTGCTCTTGCCGGAAGGTAACGGGTGAACGTTAGTAGGGCGTGGGGTTGAAGGCGACAGACATTCATTCAGTTTGACGCGTAGGTTCGCTGTCAGGGTAACAACCTTGTCACGGTATTTTCCAGCGTCTAACGTCTCGCTGTCTAACAGGTCGTCTGGCGTCTCTTCAAAAATCGCCTCATCAACTTTCTCTATCTGTCCGTAAAAGGAGCTGATTCGATCGAGGAGTACACTTACAGTAGCTTTCGTGACCTCTCGATTCTCTCGCAAGTTGCCTTCCGCCTCGGCCAACAGGACATCGAGTTGAGACCGCAGGCTGTTGCGTCGTCTAAGCTGTCGTTCCCTTCTGCCGCACGCAGTCGGGGAATCTCGCCGAGGTCGCAGGCGCCGCGTCTTCTTAGCTGTCGCGGCTCCGTGCGTCGATGATGTCAGCGGTGTCTAAAGGTCCCGGGTTTTCGGCACCATGTGTTGGACCTCTAAGCCTTCCAACTGCGGCGCGGTTAACATCGAGCCAAAAACACGTCTTGCAAGATGAACCGCTTTAATGGAACTAGAAAAAAAAGAAAAGAAGAGGGCGAGCCAGCGCTGCTACGTGAGCACGCGTCAGCTCGTGAGGAGCGTCCATAATGATGATGTTTGGTCATCTGTAGACGTATGACGAAGAAAAGGAAGTCACAACACTCCTTATAGCATCACCTGGTCGGTCGTCGTTCATCCGGCGTGTCCCCGCCGTCGCGTCTCCCGTATCATTCAATAGATGGCGCCATCCCATAGAGATGCATGCAAACTACAGTTGGGTGACGATATACTAGATGGCGCTGTCCCATAGATATATAAAAAATAAAATAATAAAAAATAAAACATTTGAAAATAAAAAAATAAAAAATAAACAAAATAATCAAAATAAAAAAATTAAAAAGATCAAAAAGAAAAAAGGAAAAAGGAAAAATAATCAAAGTGGCGTATCGTTTTGATTACTGCTGGGCGAAACCACTGAACATTTCACGGTGTAAGCATGATTGCTTCAGGAGCTTCGCCCAAGCTCTTCATCATTCACCCGTGGATATGCTGTAATTCTTTTTTATATAATATTTGCTATTTGAGTTTCATAACATTCGAGGAAGCTCTCAACTTCATGTTGGCTGGAAGAGAATTGGGTTTGCTCCTTGAAAAACACATACCTAGGCGCTAGGTCTAAAAAAAAATTATGCACAATGGATCTAGATCCCTAGCTGAGGAGTGATGGCCCAGAAAGGTCTCGCAGGGCAACCTCGTTAGCAGGCAGGAAATACACGATGGAGCGATTCAATGGCTGTAGGGGAACCATCAATTTACTTCCTGTAAAGAAACGACAAAATTCAACTTCATACATCCCGTTGTGTCAGTAGAGAAAACAAAGGGCGCTCCTTCCTCGTTGTGCACTGAGCGCAATCAACCTGGACATATACATCACTGCATCTGGTCATGTAAGCGCTTTTGCTCCGAAAGGGAGAGACTAATGAACACTATGAAGAATTGAGGGTTTCCCCACTGTTGCCGTGAAGACGTGTTTCGGGCAGGTGTGCGGGTGGTTCGCAAGGAAGTGGCTGCTTGACTTTGCTTTTTCTACGAGATACACGTTTAAAGGGACACTAAAGGCAAACATTAAGTCGACGTTGATTGCTGAAATAACGGTCCAGAAACCTCGTGATGCTGCTTTCGTGCCAAAGAAGTGCTTATTTTGAAATAAAATCTCGTTTTAGTGGTCCGCATCGCGTTAGCGCACTTCAAATCACCCGCCTGAAAGCGATCTTTCTCACGTCACTGTTGCCGTGCCCAACGTTACCCGCCTTTACTGCCTGGTGGCGTCCACTGGCGGCGTGCACCATTCCGGCATCCGGCAACATCTCATGCATGCGGTATTTTGTCGAACTTTCTGTCAGAGCGACTTTCACGAGCGTGCGAAACATACGCGGTAGTACGCGATACCGAAACTACCACTGAGATGCGACAGCGTGAGCGAAGCGGGGCGCCGGGCGAAACGCAGTTCGGCGAAAACGGAACTTTTGAACCACACGCGCCGTTCCGCATCTCAACGCCAAAGAGGTTCTTTTTTCCATGAATCAAACAGAAACGAACAAGCAGCATTTTATTACGTGTCTTGATGCACGGAAGGATCTGTTCTATATTGCAGCTAGTTTGATTACTAGTGATTAATTGTATTCAGACTCTCCCACGTCATCGGGATCACTTCCAAAATGTCCCACTCGTGGCGCTCATTGTGTGATAAATTTAGCTTAATTTCTCGGTAAGTAGGGCACAGCTGTTGATAATACTGCCGTTTTAGACGTTGTCATACATTGAGCTTTCACTCTGACATAAATTATTATTTGCCTTTCATGTCCCTTTAAGTGATGTATGGTGAGATGCTACATGGAACGATTCGGTCAGGCGGGGCAATTGGCGGCCAGGTCTGCCAGGCTAACCCCGCCTGCGGCAACATCTTCACTGCTACCACCACCAGCACCAGTATCATGAAGTAACAAGTGCCATGTGCAGGTCTCCGCGTGCAGGACTCCGCGGTGCCGTTCGTCAAATGTTTGCCCTGTCGTCCACTGGAGTTGTTGCGACGTGAAGACATATTGATCAGGACGATTGCTCTTGCCAACTTTTCGGCTTTTCGATTTCTTTGGAGCGACAGATAGAAGAACTGCAATGAATAAGGGATACAGCTTGCTTCATTGGCAGACAGACGCATCCCCTTTACCTGACAAAGATCTGTGATAGACACGGGCCAAATCTTAATGAAGAAGGGTGGGCGATTAACTAACTGACTGAAGGAGAAGTACCCGATAAAACAGCATACAAAGGTTCAGAAGACGACGGGACCAAATTGGACTCACAATAAAATGTTTACTTCAACAAACACACATAAGTATCCTCCTTACTGGGGCGCTAAAGTTAGGTGATTCTCATCAAGACGGCGGTAAATTGGAAATGTTCCTGAAGCAAGCATTCCCGTGTTATACCAGTTTCGTCCTGTCATCATCTATCATATTGTACGCTGTGCTTTAGCTGATAATTGAATGCGAATCACGTAATCTTACCGCTGTGCGTGGTGGCAATTTTCCGCCTGCATGGAGGAAAATTGCCAAAAGTAGTGAAAATGTCACTATTATTCTGAACCGGAAACTTGCAACTGTAGCAAGATTATGAGTGTTCGACAAGCCTCACGATATTAACATGCGAAGTAAAATTCGCATTCTTGAATAACTATGGTAGCACAAGGTAACGGGACACAAGAAGAACACGTGTTCTTCTTGTGTCCCGTTCTCGCAGACGTCACATTGTGACGCAGAGCCTCTTGAAGGCGGAGCTTAGCCCCGAGTGCTCGAAGGAAAGATTGAGGGTGAAAGGCGTAGTGGAGGAGGAGGGAAGCTAGTTATTATACGTAGCTCCCTTAATAAAGGGTGTTTCAACTGAATTATGGTGCCAATGATTTGCTCCAGTAATGGTCTTAGCAAAAACCAAATGTCAAAAAACCGCTTCAGGGACCTTTTAGGAAGAAGCTGGAAATATTACAGAGGCTGGCGGCGCGTTTTCTCTGTTCAACGTACCGAAAGAAGGAATCGGTCACGCTGATGTTACAGCGACGCGACTTACAACCTCTTGAACTTCGTAGAAATAAATACACGCTGAGGGTATTTTAACACGAAAGCGTTTTATGCCGGGGTCCACCACGGCTCCACTGACGCATTTCCGTCACGGATATCACGTTGTAAAATATAAAGACTAATATATGCCAAAGAAAAAACTATAAGAAGGACTTCCGACACCGGGAGTCGAACTTACGACCTCTCGATCGCCAGCGCGAAACGACTCCGCCACAGACGGCATGTTATCTGCTATGCTAACGGCGAGCTATTTATGTACACAATTCAGCGGTGGCGGTACTTAGAGATCGGCGGTACAGCGTGTTTTCGTTATCACTAGCGAGATGGCGCGAAGGGCTCGAAGAGCGCGCTTTAAAAGTCGTCCCCCACGAGGATTAGCGCGCGCCTCGACAGGGCGTGGTCGCTTGTGCGGGCGCTTATCTCGTGATCTCGGTGGTTTGTACGTCTTGCGCTCTGCCTGCAAGTTTCCGTTCAGAGCACGAAGGTCACCTCGTTCACTGCAGCGGCCGCTTTTGCAGCGCGCTGCTCACACAGAAATAAGATACAACTGTGACAGTTCGCGCTCATCCAGTGTACGTTCGTTCCGCGCGTCCTCTCTGCTTGAGCAGCGCATTGCAAGTTTCGAGCGGCTTGCCGTTCTTTGCGCAACATTACAATTTGATGCTGTAGCATTCATTCCTTCGCGCTTGGGGCGAAAGAATGCACAACAAACGCTCAACTACGTCTTTGAAGACACGTTTCACTTTCGTGTTATACCGATTCCTATGACAGAGGGATCAGCCATGTTTTTTACAGATAATGCATGATCAACTTATGATTGATAAGCTCAAATATTTACACTCTCAAGGCAAAAAAAAAAACCGAACTAACCGCGATTGCGTCATAAAACCATACCGAACAAATATTGATACATTTCGATATTTTTCCTTCCGAGATGTCATAGATGTTGAACGAACTACCAAACAACATTGTTGCTTTAAAAGATGCCATCGACTTCGAAAATGCTGCCGAGGCGCATTTACAGGATTGTTCAATTTAATTTTTTCAATGTCAAGTGAGTTTAGCGACTTCATCTTCTTTGCGCGTATTTGGAAATGTCAGTGAAATTTGAATTGTTTTTGAATTGGTATTTAAGGGGAATACCTGTTTCATTGTGAAGCGACGAATATAAAGCAACGTTTTGTACCTTGTACATTTTTTATGCACGTATTTGAATTGTCCTCTCTGTCATGACCCCCTATGAGGGTTCACAGTACTAATAAATAATAATATTAATATTAAAACAATATGTTTGAAGGGAAGTTAATAATGTCTCTGATAATTCCTCTGGTAAGCATTGAATCGAATCGGCATATTCGGGAAACATAGCAATGAACACGTCTGGTCACTATGGGGATGAGTCCGCACATGTGGGCAACATAACAGTCGACACATAATAGGCTTCAGCACACCCGTATTTATATATTTATTTATTTATTTATTTATAGATAGATAGATAGATAGATAGATAGATAGATAGATAGATAGATAGATAGATAGATAGATAGATAGATAGATAGATAGATAGATGGATAGATGGATAGATAGATGGATAGATAGATAGATAGATAGATAGATAGATAGATAGATAGATAGATAGATAGATAGATAGATAGATAGATAGATAGATAGATAGATAGATAGATAGATAGATAGATAGATAGATAGATACTGCGATCTTACACAAGATCTTGGCAGCGTGGTACATATGTAGGTGCATAAAGCAGAAAAATAACAAAGGGAAAAACAATCAATCAGTCTCTTCACACCGCTTAGAGAAGGAAGGAACACAAAAGGGAGAAGGCAGGGAGGTTAACCAGACAGCAGTCCGGTTGGCTACCCTACGCCGGGGGAAAGAGAAGGGGAGTGGAAAGATGGGAGAGACAGAAAGAGAGGGGGGGGGAGCGAGAAAAGAAGGGAAATGATCAATAAATGAGCTGACACGTATGTGGCGGTGGCACTGTACAACAGTCATAGGCGTTCACAAAGGCCCGTAGTCCTTAAGAAGCACAAAAGTGCTTTAACTGCCTTGTGGGCCCCCGAGCGATGGGGACGGTGCTCGAGCAGCATCTGCACGGAGAGCTGCCGATCGTCCTATCGTCACATCGCATCAGAAAGAGTTTGTCTTTCAGAGGCGAATCGAGGGCTGCGGCATGATCGAGTTGTTCCTGAGTGCTGCAGAAGCTTTAGAGAACGAAACAAAAAGGCAAGTGACGTTACTCCAACAATTTCCAATTAAACAGGCAATCAATTAGCATGAGTAAAGAAAAGAAAAAACAGAATGCATGAACAATCTCAGCGAGACAAAAAAAATCTACTGAAGGTGTGATGAAAATTGCGATTGCGCATCCTGTGTCACAGTTTTATCGGGCAGTTTGTTCCAATCAACTATTGTCCTAGGAAAAACGAATACTTGAATCAATTGACACGTGTAGTCAATTGGGTTACAGCTAGTCAATGTTTGTGCCTGGTAGCGTAACTTGTTGAATATGCGAGAAGTTGAGACTTGTCGATTGGGTACTCGCCTTTTATTAGCTGAAAAAAGAATTTTAGACGACATACACGATTTCGATTAGCTATAGCAGGTAGGCCGCTTCGAGACATTAGGTTAGTGATTCAAGTGCGGCCATACGTATTGTAGATGTATTGTATTGTAACAGCAGCGAAGCTGTTGTTAGGAAATCTTTCCTTGTCCGGCGAACGAATAAATTTGGTCGGGTATGCGCCACAGGAATCGGGAAGCGCCACTACCGACTAACAAGGTAACCAAATTTCTTCGTGAGGAGAAACTCCGTCGGTCGTGTAAAAAACTATCATCATCATGAGCGCAATAACTCGGCCGGCACGCGCTATCTTTGTCCTCTTCTTCATCTTCTGTTTCGTTCTCTGAACGAGTGCGTCAATTTACCCGGCATGGGATGCAATAACTCGGATGCGCTAGAAAACGAGTACAAAGAGAAAAGAAGAAACGGAGAATGAGAGAGAAAGAAAGAGATAGAGAAAAAGAAAAAGGTAGAAGTAGAGAGAAATAAAGGACATAGACATAAAAATATAGAAAAACATAGAAATACACAGGGAGAGAAATAAACAGAAAGAAACAGACACAAAATAGAGGTAGAAAGAGATAAGTATAGAGAAACAAAGAATGAGAGAGAAAAGCTAGAAAGAAAGAGGAAGCGAGATAGAGACCTTATGCAAAATCTGCTGCCATCTAGCGGCCGCCGTGCGCGTTTCCGCCATGTTGAAGGCTAAGCGCGCTCCGCATGTGTACACACGGAGCGTGCGAACACACGTGTGGCGGCTGATAGGAACGGCAATGCCGACATATTAGGCAGTTTTCGAAGCGTACGCTAAGTTAGCGTTAGCGTTTGCGGCCCGCTATTTCCGTCACTTAACGGGAACCCGCAAGCGGTTAGCGTACGACGCATGCGCAGTTGCGCGAAAAGCCAACGCAAAGCTTTGCGTACGCTATTGGAAAGCTCCCTATTTTTGTGTGCCGTGTTGCTCAGATCGACGAAATTGGGGTGCTGAAAAAAGGTTTACAGGAAACTAACTTCAATATTATTACATTTCCTCGCCGCCATCGAGAAGCGGCAGATCGTTCCGTTGCTCCGGCTGCTGCTCACGACTAACGCCGTGTTTACGTTCGCCGTTCTTAATAGATGAGGTATGTGACAGCATTGGCACTCATCATAGAACACTCTTTCGTGTCATTTTTGCGCCGTGTGCTTGCAGGCACAGATAAACCAGCTTTGAAGCTCGTAGCCACGAGCCTCAAAGCTGCATCGTGGCTACTCGCGCATGCTTGCGTTCCTGTTGACACCATTAATTTGTTTATTACATTGCGATAACAATTACATGCTAGACAGGTAGCTCGCGCGTGTCATCGATTCTCAGCGAACGGACCGATTGCGCAGCCTGTTGTTTGTAGTTCGTTTTCAATTGTGGACTTTAACAAGGTAGCATTTGGTGCGATGCGTTGCGCGCATATTGCTTCACTACGCGTATTTTACAAACATTTCATGTGCTATCACTGCCGAATTCAGAGGGGCGGCCCGGATGGCCTGACCACCCTCCTTACTTCTTTTCTTTTTATTTATACTCCAAGAAGAGCACATATCAGGCTCTCCAAGAAGGTGATCCCCCTTCGGAAAAATCCTCTATCCACCTCTGTATGCTATGAAATATTAGCAGATTGATGCTTGTGTGAGGCACTTTTCATATGAAATTGAAAAAAATGCTGTTCCGGCAAATGTGTTGTTACACTTGACCGTGGGTGCGCTACCGCTGATTACGCGCTGAGGTGGTTTCGCAAAACTGCCTTGCGAAAACGGGTTGAAATAGTAAGGCGCCATATAGGCCCCGAGAGAGACGATGGGAACGCGAATATTCTTGGCGTATCGTGTTATTTACTGGCACATGGCGGGAGGATATTCAATAAAATACCAGCTAACCGGCACCTACTTTTTGGAGCCACTATATCGCTTTTCATGTTCACTTTTCACGTGCATGAGAAGTTGAAATTTTTCACATTTTAATCGCGCGGTAATTCTATACATAACATACGTCGGTGATTACAGCAGCGAAATATTTTTTTGTTTCAAAAATAAAAAAGAGGACAACGTTTTATTTAAAATTAAATGCACAATACATCTGGGTGACATAAGCTGTCCGTTATGAAATACGCTTTGGAATGGGTCAACAGCACTTTCCTACCTTCATCGCTGTGCCGTGACGCACGCTAAAGCTAACGACGCTTTATTCGCTACACTGATAACATACAAAACTTATAACCTAGCGCAAAGTTTCATTCACAACGACGACAGGCTTACATGTGACTCTGTGACAAACTTCTACCTTTTTCGCGTTGTGATTACACCTACTAATTGTCAACCTAATAACTGGGAAATGCCGGTTACGTGTACATGCCCTTAAACACTCATCTGACGTTTTCATGCCTCGAATGCTTACTACCAAAGCAGATACAAGCAAGACGAAATAGCAGCGACAGCAATAGGATTCGGACGCAAGCCTCCAATATGGCGTCGAATTGGTAGCTTCGTGAAACCTCCGACAGATGGCAGCAATTTTGCACAAGGTCTATAGAGAAAGACAGGGAAAAAGATAGAAAGAGCGAGAAAGAGAAAGAAGTAGATGGTGATAGAAAAAAAGAAATAAAAATAACAGTGATATAAACAGATAGAAAAAACAAAGAGAAATGGAAAAAAAAATGCAGTGGCTTAGCTCAGCTATGCCAGGATATACGTAGTGTTAGCAAAGGTTCACCTGATTATTCATAGCTTTTCAGATTGTCTGGGATTATTAGCCTTCTTCTGTTCATTCTTCGTACGCTGAACCGCTAATTGCCAGGCAGCTACTTCGGGATCCGATGAGATAAGCTTCTCGGCTCTTCTGCGCCGTTGAGCAGCATTTGCGCTCTCCTTCTCCATGGCGTTACCCACCTGCAAACGCCAGTCAGAGGCGCTATCAAGCGGCCCCAGCACAGTGTCAGACGGCGACTGCACAGCGAAGGCGAATAGCTGCGCGCGCGCCGGCGCCACTGTGCCTGTGGCTACAACGTCACTCCTCTCGAATGCGGCGGAGAGCAGCAGCGGCGAGCCGCGCGCGGCGGTGGCGGAGTCCGCGCGCGCGCCGGCGCCAGCGTGTCTGCCGCGCCTACGACGCCACTCCTCCCGAACGCGCAGACCAGCAGCGGCGAGCCGCGCGTGGCGGTGTCGGAGAGCGCGTGAGATGCCAGCTACGGTGACCCAGCTGTGTGACATCACTGATCCTCGCGCATGCGCAGCACGGCTCGTGACCCTACACGCGAAATTGGCTCCGGCTAGGCAAGTGTAGCTCACGCTACAAAAGGGTAACAAGGAGAGCTGCCCAGCTCCGGTCTTCCTTCAGACTTGGCACTACTAGTGCGAAGCTGCCTTATTGTTTCGTAAGCTTTTGAATTTTGCAATATCAGTCTTATTCAAAATATAATAAGAAATGTATAAGCGACACGAAGAATAAGTAGGGCATGTATATAATAGTGTACTTAATCTAATATGAACACAAATTTCTTAATATAGTATGTATGATATAATGATACATATAATCAGTGGGACATACATATAATAATTGACTTAATGTAATATAAACATAAATTTCTTTATAATTTCCACCAATTCCGCTGTCTTCTAAAAAATGTTTGACCACTTTTAATGCGTACGTATGTAAAGCTCTCGTTGGCCATGGGCCCAGAAGTTTTTTCATACTGAACGGTCTGCGGTCTAAGGCCATTAGTTCCGATTTATGACGGCGTCTGGGTGTGTCATGATGTGGCCAGTCCAGAAGAAGGTGTCATACATCTTCATCTACAAATCGACATTCTCATGCGGGAGTTTCAGTTCTGCCAATTCTGTGGAAGAAACGTTTCGTGTATGCGGTGCCTAGCCTTACCGGTGAATAAGAGCTTCCGTAGTTCTATCTAAAGCTAGCGTAATTTTGAATTAAATGACCGGATCACTATGGTATAAATCGCAATTCTTTAAACATTGGTTGAACCAACAATTGTCGACAAAAGTACACAAGAAACAAGCGTTTGTCCCTTGTGTACCTTCCTTGTGTGCTGTGTCTGTATTGCGCTAAGTAATTTTTGTCAGTATGCCCCAACTAGGCCCTCAAAAAGTCCCATCAAGAATTTTTACTCATTCGGAAAGATGTTGCCTCTATAATGCCGTGCAATTAATTTTTAGAGATTGTCAGAGAAACCGTAATATCTCTTCGATGTGCTTGTCGTGCCGCTTCACGGGTAGCTGTGTTCCAGGTATCCACTCGAGTTTCGTCTCATGTTTCGGCTGGCTTGCTTTTATGAGCTCTTTAAGCGTTTCGTATGCTATACTATCACTGATTACCGTCTTGTTTGTGGTGTATAGTGCTGTTAATGCGGCCTGTGAATCGCTGAAAACTACCCATTTCCTCGAGTCTGCTGCAGAGTTTATAAATTTCATAGAATTCATAATAGCGAATAGCTCAGCTGTTGTAGATGACGTCGCGCGAGTTAAATGATTCTTGAATATTGAGATGTGGTATAATAAATGTCGATGTTGAAGAGGTTTTAATATTGAAGCCATCTGTGTGAACATGTATGTATCCTGGATACCGCATATACATGGTGTTTCAGCTAACTTGCGCCAAGTATACTTTTTAATTTCGTGCACTCTAGAAAAAAGCTGGAAAAAAATTGAACAGGGCAGTTATCTTAGCATAGATGAAGCAATTCGAAGTTGCTTAACAAAGGTTACAACTTTCCTAGTTAATAGTTTTCGTTATAGTTACTGTTTTAAAGGTTAGTTAAGCAGTTTTTGTTAATTACCCAGCTTATCGGATTGGCTGTTATACTAGCATGGATAAAATATTCTGACGTTTCACAACAAGTGCTACAACTTTTGCATCGAAGATTTTTCTCTAGAGTCAATATTTAAAAAGTTCATTAAGCAATCTTCGTTAATTGCTGAGCTTAGTGGATTGGAAAAAATAATCTGACGCGCTCTATATGGCTCAGAACATTACTACGATTATTGGAGACGCGTAGCGCCCATGCTTAATTTTTAATACTTGGTGCTTTTTAGCTGAAACACCCTGTATATCTGGTAATATGCTAGCTGTTAAGCAGCTCAAATGAACATGTCTCTTTTTCTGATGACACCACTATTGACAATTCGATGCTTGGTATTGTAAGCAGCCACGGAGGATAGTCAACTTCAGAGCTCCAAAATGTATTTATTGGTAATATATGGAGATTACTCTGTATTGCTTCATTAACAGTGCTTTTATTTTTTCGTCATATCTCCAGAGCCAATGCATGGTCTTTATGTTGCGCCTATAGGCGAAAAAACATGGCTGATCCCTCCGTCATAGGAATCGGTATAACACGAAAGTTAAACGTGTCTTCACAGAACTAGTGCTTATTGGGTAGTGGTATATGAGAGCTTGTACAATGTAAATTCGTGTTTGGCAGCTATAGCACCGTTTCACGTGGATGCTCCCATGTTGACAGCATGTCTCTATCGCGACGACTAACGCCCATGATCCTTCTTAAACCGTTGTAGTAGCTGACGGTGTGAACATATATTTGGACACAGCGAATCGTGAATCCCGCGTAAGGATGATATCAACAAGCTCATAATCAACACTGGTACCCGGTATGCTCTTCTTCAAAGCGTCGTCAATTAAGGAGAGAAACGGCACGGTGTGCGCTTTCTACTAATGGGTAGCCGACGCCTGTGCTCATGCATACATAACACACACTGCGCTTCAGCAACACGGGAGGTAGAGGTTCGTAGCCTGAGCCGCAAACGCGTGCGTCCCGCCGGCCTCTGTCTCGCAGGCGCGGCTCTCGCTCCACCAAGGCACGACATTCGTCCGTAGAAATCGCGTCCTTTCTGCAACACATATTGCAGCAGTTTTGTTAGTCGGTGCTCTCGCAACTGAAGCAGTCGGCCGCGGAGAAATCCCGTTGGTGCACGCGGAAGCTGCACTACTCCCATGAGCCGACGCACGCTAACACGAAGCCAAAGGCAAAGAATGTAACTGCGTCAAGGGTGCCTCAGCGACGCCAGCGCGGCCACTCTACCTCTCTGGTATCGAGACGCTTTAACCATTACCTCCGATATCGCGTGCAATCTCGGAGGAAGCGCTAGTAAGTGTCGATCGTGAAGCATTACTTCTTGTCACACCTCACAGACGGCGGCACCGCCCCGCTCCGCCCGCCGCGAAAGAGAATGTGTGAAAGATATAAGGCCCGTTCGCGCCGTATCTAGCATCTCCCGAGTTAGCTTACTCGGTAGGGCGTCGGCCGCTTGCCGTCGCGGTCGCAACGTCGTGGGTTCGATTCCCAGCGGGGTATCTTTTCCTTGGTTTTTTTCTTTCTCACCAGTTGGCGTCCATTTTGTCAACGTCATATCCGTGACGGATGTACTTGGTGGAGCCCGGCATAAAACACTTTCGTGTTAAAAATGCCGGCATGCTTCTCTTGTTCTCATAATTGAAAAGGGTGAGTGGCGTGTCTCTGCTATTACAAGGCTGCTGGAGCCCCGCCACGGTGGTCTGTGGTTATGGCGCTCGACTGCTGACTCGAAGGTCGCGGGATCGAATCCCGGCCGCGGCGGTTGCATTTTCGTTGGAAGCGAAAATGTTTGAGACCGGTGTCCTTCGATTTAGGTGCATGTTAAAGAACCCCAAGTGGTCGAAATTTCCGGAGCCCTTCACTACGGCGTCCCTCATAATGAAATAGTGGTTTTGGGATAATAAACCCCGGATACTATTATTATATAAGGCTGCTGGACGACGCTCTTGGAACACCTAGGCGGACGCGTAGTCCCCTAGCTAAGTCTTCTACGTCATCTATGTGAGAAGGGAACACTTCAGCGGATTTCACGCGAACGGACAACTGGGCTAGTTCGTGGATTTCACGCAATATCTCGGAAACAAATGACGTTATTTTGTTGGCACTAGTGCGAAATTTGATCTAAAAGTAGGACTCGCGCTAAGGCGAGCCGGCGAGTCCTTGTCGTGAAATCAACGCCAGCTAAACAAATATCGACTCATGACTAGACAGTGGTGTTTAAGAGTACTGCCGTTTCATTCGCGTTGGTTTTACTGTGAAACTTATTCTTGGAACTTTAATGCGGTATTCCGGGCATCTTTGCAGATGGAATAAAGCAAGCAGCAGCGTACGTCTCACATATGCAGCGTTGCTTGTTTGCTTCGCACACGCAGATTTCTAAAGTGCACGTTGCTTGTGTCCTTCAGTTCTAAAAAGAAGAAATGACGCCGAGACACTGCATATTTATGACATTTCATCTTTATTCGACATTCAAAACAACGATATTTTATTACACTGCCCACAATGAGCATCATTTCCAAGTGTGGTAATATGTAGAAAATGTGCGCGGACACTACGTGCACTATGTTTTGCCTTATTCTTCGATAAATTAATGTTACGTGTAACGTATACAGGCATGCGAATAGGTGACTGGCAAAAGAGCGATGGTTGCGGGCTGCGCCGTCTGCTGCCAGTTTCCGATTCGAGGGAAGCAGACGGCGAAGCGCTTCGCCACAGGCCTCTGATTGTTCGGCATTCTCGCGCGCGGTCACCCGTTTGTCATCGCCTTGCAAAACCATAGTCGGCTGTTCAGCCGTCGGCTGCTCCAACTCAAGCATTAAAGGCAAACATATGTATAGGTTCCCGTGGAACGAAGAAAGAAAAGTGAAGTAGGCCGTAGCTGTGAAGAGAGCCACAGCGACTGGTGACTTTGAGATACCGAACGTTGGGGCAGAGTGTGCCAAGACCATTTCACCACTGGTACGCGTGTATTCGGCGCTAATAGCAAGCTTACGCATGTGTTGTCTGCGAATATCATACCGAGAACTGAATTTTTCCGCAGGCGCAACCAGCAAGGACGTACCCAGCAAAGATCTTTAGAATGGTGCTTTTCACGTTCAGCAAGGTATTATGCTTTAGAACTGTTCTCTGCATCGACTGATCTGCTAGCAGAACAATTAGAGTACCCGCGAGCAGCAGAAAAGCATTGCATATCATTTGTGTGCAGTAAAAAATATCCTTACCATTCATGGCTTGCGCGGCTTGTCATCATAACAGTGACGTTTAACGAAAACACAAAATTATCTTCTAAAGCGCTGACATCGCTGAAGCGTGGACGGAGAGGTGGACCTTTTTTTACGGCGCGGAAAAAAAACCAGTGTTGTACGGAACGGCGTTCCAAGCAACGACGTCCCGGGAACTAGTTCCTCTTGGGAGGAACGGAGGAACGCCACCTTTCCATTCAGAATCGGTGGAACCGTAACGGTAACTCGTTACGTTTACGAGCGAACGGCAGAGGAAACGGCGTTCATTCTGTAAATGTTCCACCTCATTAAACAGGCGCACGCGTGCAGCGCATCATGCCGAACAGGGCGGGTGGGCGACCGCGTGAAGCGCAAAAATCTACCGCTGGCCCGTCACGTGACTATGGAGCATCCTGGTTCGCACTTCAAGGCACTTTCCGAGGCGCGCGGAAGCGTGGGATGCCGAGACCGACCATGAGCGGGAGCCAGCGTCGCGCAACGTTAAGACGGCCACACAACGGTATGGGATTCGCGTCGTCTTCTTGGCACATTGCAAGCTTAAAAAGTGTGCCGACTTCTGACAAGAAGAAAACAAGAGATGTCATGCAAGGAGAACCCTCAGATGAAGTTTACTAGTTGCATTTCTAACGTTATATACGAGATGCCCTTTTCGTGCGGTCTGACTTCAGTAGGCCAAACCGTCGGATGTTTCAATGAGCGTGCACAGGAGCACAACCGATCCTTGCGCACTGGCACGGGCAGCAATCTGGTCTAGATGCATTGCAAGAAATGCGATAGTAAAAACTGTTTGCCTGATCTAATAAAGGCAAAATTCCTGTCGAAGGCTGTGTCTAGAGCTGAAAGGGAAGTCATTGAGACATTTTACATTGCAAAAAAGTCACAGTTTCGCCGCAATGGCGAAGAAATGAATGCGATAGCAATGAATTGGAATGTAACGCGGAGAACAGAAAGCAGCTCGAAATTGCCAGCGCGTCGCTTGAGCCCAAAGGACGCACGAAAGAACACACACAGGACGAGCGCGAACTATCATGCGTCACAGCTCGATACCTGAAGCGCACTGTTGAAACATAAAGCAGGACGCACGAAACGAACGAACAGGCACACACAGGACGAGCGCGAACTAAATGTCGCAGTTGTTACTTATTTCTATTTGAACAGCGCGCTCCTTTCGCAAACGCGGCCGCTGCAGCGAGCGAAGGGAGCTTCGTACGCTCTATGACTTCAGCGCGGACATCGCGGGGAAAGCACAAGGCATACAACCCCCCGCTCGGCTGTACCACGGCTGTACCCTCAAGCACTTCCTTGGAACGGCTCTTCAACATTGCCAACCAAGTACTGACGAGAATACAGGTTTGTTTGTCGGATACCAACATCGAGATGCAACTGTTCATGAGTGTGAGCAGGGGACTTTACTAAGTTGCGAATATGTATTGTGGACATTATTTTGTACTCACACAGCAATATTGAATCAGCATTCATCAAACGCCTATGCACTGTCCCTTTTGATGAGGGTTTTCGCGCAAGAAACTTATTTATGTTGGTGCACGTGTGGAAATTTCTATTTCAATATCTGAAGTGCAGCATCCTGACTGAGCACTTGAAGACCTACGTGGAAAGTGCCACATGTGTTGCATTTGTATAGACGAGCACGGAAGTTGCAGTTAGACGTGTGTTGTATAGCCGGTGGTCTCTAAATGAATTCGTCTAGGCGCATTTCTTTAGATTCCTATTATCGTACATATAGCCTGCTTCCGGCGATGTCAAATTCGTATTATATATGTAGCTCGATGTGAGCTCTATATTGCTCACTTTATCTCACCTCAGGATTATCCGACACTATATTTTGGTTAAAAAGTCGAATGCAATGCTTATGTAACGACACGCTCCAATTTTCGAATTTTAACTGGAACGCGTTCCCTTCACGTCAAGGGAACTTTTTTTTATTCACACGTTTGATAGTTTTCTTACAGAAAACCAAAGGGGTGAGGGATAAAGGCGCGAGCATGCGCCTGACTGAGGCCCTGATTCGTGTACAATCAGTGCTCGGCGAAGCAACACAATAAAAAAACAGCTATGTAGACATTAAACACATGATCGAGTAACATAAACAGCATCATTAACATTAGTACAATAAATAACATAGGTGACGGAACTAGCATAAAGAACAATACAACATACTATTCCGCCTGCAGTCATTGGCACTGACAACACGACAATGTGCAACACATTTAACGATATTTGCAGATTTTTCTTTTATACACTGTTAAAGAGGACGATTCTTTTATTATATCCAACAGTTCTTTGTTTGAATTTAAGAGCCTAGGAATTTTGTATCTAAAGCATTGCGTCCCGTAATTTGTTCTGGTCTTAGGTAGTTTATTGTTTATCACACGTAGGTTGCAGTCTGTGGTCGTTTGAAGAGAGCTGGACTTAAAATTTGTCCAGTTTTCTTTAATTTGCATGAACATATAAAGTGAGAGCTTTTCTGTGTAAAGAAGACTTGGTGGAACTAGTTTATACTTAATTTTATATGGAGATGTGGTATCATTAAAAGGGGTGCGTGCAAGAGCACGAACGGCTCTCTTTTGCAAAACTTGTGGTTTACTTAAATTAGTTTTCGTGGTAGATCTCAAGATCAATAAGCAATATTGCAGATGTGACTGAGCTAGAGCATGATATATAATTGGTTTCTGTCTGTTTGGAATTGAAGATCCTACTTTGCAGAGTGCACCCATTGTTCGAGATAGTTTCTTTTGGATGTTAGATATGTGGTCATTCCACGATAAATCTTCTTGAAAAATTGCTCCCAAAAATTTAATACTGCTCGTTTTTTCAAGCAATGAGTCTTGAAAACGTAGTTTGAAAGTAGTATATATATGCGAGTTTCGAGCTCTGAAAATGACATATTTAGTTTTTTTCGTGTTTAGTCTGGCTCCTCAACCCATAATAAGGTAACTTAGCTAGTAATGTGCTGTGACTGACGGAGTCAAACGCCTTCTTTAAATCTAAGAATATTCCAACCGTAAACTCCTTCTTTTCAATGTTTTCAACCAATCTTTCTTTAATGCCTAGTAGTGCTAACTCAGTGGATTTCTGTTTTTGAAATCCGAACTGCTGCGGTACTATCAGCAGGTGTTTCTCTAAAAAGGCAGTTATTCTTTTAAGTATAACACGTTCAATTACTTTTGAGAATACATTCAAAACAGAGATGGGACGATAATTTCCCAGACCATCACTTTTTCCACCTTTGTGTATAGGAGTTACGCGTGCGTAGTTCATCGGGAAAGTGACCATCTTTCAGAATGCAGTTACAAACGTGGGCTAGGGGAACTGAAATTGTTGATGCTACTGCTTTTATCGGATCAACCTTAATCTCATCGGGACCGGCAGCAGTTTTACTTTTAATAGATTCAATTATCTTATTTATTTCTAAAGCACTTGTGGGCGCTAGGTATAACGTATCGCGACAATTTCTCTTAATATAACTACTTGCGTCAACATTTGTCGTATTATTTAACATCTTGCCGCAAGTCAAGAAATGCTGATTAAATTATTTTGACAGGTCTCGACCTCTAAGAGCTTTGTCGTTAAATTTCATTTTATCAGGGATAGTAGTAGTGCCCTTTGAGTTACAGGTTTCCTTATATAGATGCCATGGTTTTGTGGAATCGTCTACACCATCAAATTTATTACCATAGTAATTGTCTTTTGCTTTCCTGATTGCCTTATTTTGTTCATTTCGATACTTTTTGTACTCATTGAATTTGTGAACATCGTTCAGTCTCAAAACCTCTTGAAAAAGCTTGTTGCTGTGTTGTATTTGTTTATAGAGAGATGGGGTCATCCATGGTTTCCTAGCTTTTTTCCGCTTTTTCCACATAACTAAAGGGAAAGCCTGGTAGTACAAGTCCAGTATTTTTCCATAAAATCTTGTAAAACAGACTGAAGCGCTCTCCTCGTTGAGGACTTCGGACCAGTCTGCAACATGCACGTTCTGCTTGAACATAACCATTTTAAATTCGTCTATTCTTCTAAATGTATGGCATTGTCGTAGTTTTTCCTTTTCACTCAGCTCTCTGTTATTCTAAGCTTCATTTCTAGTACTCTGAGCCCTTTTCCGTGTTCTCCTACTTATCTGAACAATCCTGCCTCCTTGGCTTCTTTAATTGCTATTGCTTGGTCCGTGCTAGAACTTTTTCATGGTTTTCTAAGAATAGAGTTTGCCCAGTTGAAGTTCAGCTTTTGTGCGGCTTTTTGCAACCATCTACCGGACATGCCAGGAGGATATGTGCCATATTGACCGCGGAATCATGGCGTCAAGTGAGATTTTACCAGGAATGCCTCAAGGTCCGTTGCTCGACTTCACGTGACGACCGCCGCCAGAAGCAGATATACGCCGACTGGATGAGGGTAGCTAACCAGCATGCGGAATTCATATGGAGGGTAAAACTTCGAGAACTTCAACCATGTAAGAGGAAGATTATTTCTACTGTTTCACCGCAAAATAACTTGCTAGTCCTTGGAGGAGCTGCCTTAGATGATAGTCACTGCAAAACCCTAGCCTTAGGTCCTAAATACTGTTTTAAGCCGAACCTGAAACCAATAGACGTTTTAAGTTTGCCGCGTACAATCACTAGACTTGTTTCTGAAGAAGAGCGTTCCCACTGCATTTCAGACTGCGTTGCTAGCATCAAGGGTTCTAGCGGCGTTTGTGGTGTCCTGATCTCTTTCTTGTGTCCGTGTTTGCACGCCCTGTCTCTTTTTAGAATGAATACGTACCAACTAGCTCAGCTCTCTGTTATTCTAAGCGGCAAATGATTACTGATATCGATAGATAGCACCCCAGAGGCTGTATCATTTGGCACACTATTTGTATAACAAATATCTAACATTGCTTCATTGGTAGCCGCGATTTGTGTAGCACTTTTTACGAGATTTTCACAACAGTAACTAGACATAAGAGCTGAAAATTCATTTGCCGCAGAACTTTCTGACCAGAGCTTTATATTAACACCACCAGTAACTATAATTTTTGTCGAAGTAGTTGACAGGCACGCAAAGACACGATCAAGATGTTCAATGAACCGCGTGACATTTCCCGATGGAGGCCTGTATACAGTAATGATGTAAGTATTACAAACAGTTATAATGATTTCATAGTCCATTTTCATCACTGAGTATTCTTGTTCCATAGAGCAGTCAACATCTTCCCTTACGTAAACGGTAACGGCACCACCGCGTTTTGACTTGCGAAATACACTGAATTCTCTGTAGCCACTGAACAAGCAGACATCTGCATCACTTGCAAACCATGTTTCAGTAACACATAACACATCAAACTTCAGAGATATATTTTCTAATTGGCACTCAATTTGCTCCCCTTTGTTTTTCAAGCTTCGTGCATTGAAGTGTAGCACAGAGAATGCGTTGTGTATCCATGCATTTCCTCGTGTGTACTGGTTGAGCTAATCTGTACAATACATTAAGCCCTTCATCGTATTCACTAGTTCTTCGAAGACACTGCTTTGTTATGCAGAAGAGAATACTTATACCATCTTTTCAAGGTCGCTGTCACTTGAAATTTTTATTGCAGAGTTCCCTGGTTTCTTGCGTGCTAGAACTGTTCCGCGATTTTCCCAAACGAACTTGTATCCTCTTTCCGCTGCCTTTAAATGTGCAAGACGCAAAAGCTTCTTATTCAGCGGCGTCAAGTTTTCAACAAACCTGACTTCTGACTCTCTCTCTCGCTCAGTAGCTTAGCCTTTGCCTTCCATTGTTTCTTTGTTTAACGAGCGGCAAAACGAATGATGATGGTTCGCACACTGTTCGGGCGTGAGGGCAACCTGTGAATGCTGTCAGTATCGGACTCAGTCAATTCCATAGCCCCAGTGACTCACCCACGGTGTTTACTACAGCCAATAAGTTCTCATTTGATTCCACATTGAATGCCGTGAATCTCTAGGTTCGGCCGCCTGCTATACTGCTGAAGTTCATTTAAATCTTTCTTCAACCGCGTTGCTTCTTCCCTTGAATTTACCGCTTCGATTTCGGTCACTCTTTTCTCAAGATTATTTATTGCCTACTCTTGCTTGTCCAATCGCATTACAAACTCATCATACTTAACAGAGAGCATTTGCACAGAATGCTCAATGCTATCAATGGTTTTCTTCATTTCAAGCACTGATTCCATTTTCTCGGAGAGGGGCAGCAAAGTAGTTAGCATTTTCTGGATATCGCTCAATTTATCAGCACTATTTGGCTCTTCTGTTGCTTTATGGTCACCATAGAATGGCCTTCTTTGGTCAGGATTCCCGCAATCGCTGCATTGCCAGTCATTTTGCAACTGCGTGTTCATCTGCTTGAACGCCCTTGCTGCCACTCCCGTGCATTTTCTTACATGAAAACTTCTTTCACACTCACTGCATTACAGTAGTTGCTGATTATCTGAACATTGTTTAATGCAAATGCGACAAACATCACTTCGCTTCACTGAACCTTCTGACCCCGCCATTAAAACATACAAATGACACTGTTACAATATCCCAATGGGATGGCAGAGGCAGCAGCAATGCGGTTTTGGTGGTGCCTTACGAAATAGCAAGGGAATTTGTTCACCAACCTGCGAATATGGAGACAATGCTTTAGGTCGGGAAAAGCGTTACAGATACCTGCAGCTGCCTAGTCCAGAGTGAGTGGGTGAACACGGTGAAATCGTCCAGCGGTAGTGAAGTTCTCGCTCGGTGCTTGTCTTTCTTTCGCAGCTACCGACGAGTCTGTTCCGCAGCCGAGGCGTAGCCCTTCCACGTTAAGAGCAGGAAAACCGGTCGCCAAGTCTTCCAGTAAGGAGGCACTGGTTTTGGTCGGGCAAAGTGTCACAGCTACCTGCCGCTGTGGATGCCGAGCACTGAACGAGTGGGCGTGCACGTTGAAATCGTAACGGAAACTCGTTTCAAATGTAAGAAGGAATAAGGAACGAGCTGTCGTTCCTATTTTAGAGGAACGTGTACGACACTGAAAAAAACCGTGCGTGCCGCTGCTCCCTCGCGTGTTGTGTCGAACCAGAAGCCGCCGCATCCCATAGTAGACCACTGCACGGGCTCCAGCCTACTCGAAAGCCCGGGCCGGGCCGGGTAAAGTAGTTTTTGCGGCGGGCCCAGGCCGGGCTCATCTCTGAAGCTCCGGGCGTATGTCGGGCCCGGGTTTAAGGTGGCGGGCTCTGGTCGGGCCGCGCTTGGACTTTGCTCAGTTTTTAAAGGGACACTAAACTGAAACAATGAATCGGTTTAGACTGAGGGAAGTGTACCCTGAAAACTGGAATGTAATTAATTTTACCATCACAAGTCTATGAAAAGCAACGTCAAAGTTACATTTTTAAATTTCGCGCCGAAATATCCCCATGTGACATCACCGATTTCAAACCGTGTTTGTCGTATTTCGGGGACATTGGCACAACGAAACTTCCTGAAACTTGGTATGGTAAGTCTATGACATCCTCAGAACTCAATGTACTTCATTTTCACCGGCAATTAGGAATGGTGTATGCCCCAGTAGACGCCGTCAAAATCTATGACATCACGGCGTTTGCTGCGCGAATTCGAAGGTGGCGTCCGCTCCCACATTTACTTTTCGCGGGTTTTCTGACTTACCAAGAGTCTTGTCGCGGCGAGCATGGTCATTTTTGAATTAAAAAAGAGTAATTTACTGGTAATAGACAAGTCGTTGTTCTCTTTGTTGTCCCTTTTAGTTTGTTCCACATACGTTGTGCTTACATGTATGTTCCGCATTTCATCTCGAAAAAATGCTTTATTTATGTGCGGCACGCTATTTGCAGAAGTTTATGAAGTAGAAGTACTGAACTTCGTTTGCTTCTTGCATATGGGCCTACTTGATTTAACTGAAACGGGCGTGCTAAAAGTGAATATACGAGGCGCGTATATATTTAACATCTCGCTATTCTGTGCTTTATTTGCATTCGTTATAATTTTATATCCGAAATGTTATTCTTTAATCTCTGTAATAAATGTAATATAATGAAAAAAATACACCTTTAACTTATCAACGAAGACCGATCTCAGAGTTCCAAACCGGGGAAACGTTCTTGGAAGTTCCAGCCCTCCACTAAAATGAAAGCACTGCGCGGGGTCTCGTTACATAGGATCCCTATAAATATACATTGTTTTTCCGTGGCTCCTTCACGGCCCCCAGTGGTCGTGTGACGTGAGATAGACATGCACAGCCTGCTTTGTGTGCCTACATTGGCAATATCTGAGCTTTCATCTTGATTCGCTATATCGGGGGTCTCAAAGTCAACTCCGCAAACGGGCCGCATTGTCGAAAATGTACTCCCGCGACGGCCAGGACAGTGAGGAAGGCAGGAGAGGGGCGGGGGAAATACGATGTACAAGATGTCAGCTAACGTTGTCACTTGAAAGAAGACCCATCCCACAGCTCATATGTGGGTCATTTTTGAAGGGGATGGTGGCCGGAATCCAACAACATATCGATAGCTATCTCCAAAATAACTGAAATCTAGACGCCGATTCTGAAATGCAGCTTTCTTTCACGGTTATGCATCAACGCATGGTGACAGCAGGGGATGCCTCAAGGAAAAAAAAAATTATTTTATACCTGTCTTGTAGCTGAAGAACGTACTGATAAAAAAATGAAAATAAATTACACAAGACATTCATATGCGGGCCGCGGGCCGCTGGCGAGAGGTCCGCGGGCGGCGTGTTTGAGACGTATGCATGCGCCATAGAGTGCGAGAGTTGCATGATACTGCCGCAACAGCTTTGGAATGTGCAGGAATAACATAGGTTCATTAAAGAAAGCGAGGGGCAGAGTATATTGTTTTTCGAAATATCTGGCTTGAAAGCAGGCAATTACAAATTCACTGGCGGGTGATGTCGCCTTACCTCGAACCATATGCATCCAATGAGCAAGCGTCGAGAAGCTGATTGGCACCTTTATTACTAATGTGGAACGAACCCCGAAAATAGATGAAATCGCTTCGTCCAACTCCTGCGCAGTCCTACCCGCGTTGTCCACTGGCCACTGGCCACTGGCCGGTGATACATCGTTAGGAAGCCATGGTGTACTATGCAAACAGTGCATAACATACACTGCTGAAAACTGCAAGGAGAAGCCCTCAAGAGGACTTGTATAGAAGGCATTGAAGAATGGCCCGATGTTCAGGAACGAGAGAAATGAAAGGATGGGCTGGCCATTTGCTGAGGTCTACAGAGACATTTTAAATTTGCTCCAGTGGTGGAAGTTAAGAACAACGGCTGCCGACAACTTCACAATTCGCAAGGCAGATGTGCGTCCCTGCGTCTAGCGCAAGCAGCGGCCGTATAATGTACTTTTATTCCGTGTTCCGTATTCCGTTTTCCCTGTTACGTCACGCCTGAAGCGCCGCCCACGCCGGAAGCCGCGACGTTTCTTGAATTTGGCCAATAAAAAGCGCTCGTAGCCGCCCATATCTTGTTGAGCAAGACAAGTGCGGCAGTTGGCGTTTTTTACGTAGGAATTCTGGGGAAATCCCTAGCATTTTTTAGGTATTTTCGGAAGGAAAATTTAGGGTCTTTAGTGACTTTTTGGCTGAGGGTCGCAAAGGGGCCGTATAACTATTTTATTTCGTCCGCGAGCGTGTGACAAATGAACAATTGTACGTAAATGAAAATAAATTTGTTTTATGAGCTTCTGGTGCTAAGGTTAATGAAGCGTATTGCGAAGAAAACGCAAAACAAACGTATTTTGAAAGTCGTAGCCACATGGGTGTCGCTTTTGCATCCAATCCAAGTAGCTTAAGGTGGCCGTTGCGAGAAAAACAGCTGATCGCCTCTGCGAGCCGTGTTTTCTGTTCTGTCACCTATAATACTGCGAAAAGAATGTGATCGCGACTACCGGGGAGTATTTTCGTCGCAGAGGAATATCGGAAGCTGCGAAGAGCAAGGAAAACGTGGAATTCTAACCGCAAGGTGAGTAAACTATGCCGAGCATGCCGTTACCGCGTTATGTTTAATTTGCTTTGGTTCATACATGTAGCGAAGAAACATCGTTATGAACTGGGGAAGCCTGTAGTTCTATCGTCTGATATCTATTAAGCTTCACCTTTTGATTTCGTGAACGATAGTGCTTGAGCGAGCGTAGTTACAGCGTACACGGACGTGCACATTCAGTTGTTTCCCCTGTGCATTTTACGTACTACATTTCTGCTGAATCGAACTTGCACAGAAGAAACTTGTTGCGTAAAACATTTGCGTTAACATGCACACCACGGTGTTTCATTTGTGATGATATAACGAATAGATTTGATCAGCATAATTGTTGTAGACTGCAAAGAACTGTATCATATATGCTGCATTGGTTTACCGCGTTGCGGCGAGAACTCTGAAAAAAATAAGAGGGGAAAACTTACGGAGCCACCTATCAGGGTGTTCCAGCAGCGGCGGGACTGTTTTTGGTGTGTGTGGATAGAAGTGCTACGAGTTTTTCGCCAAGTTCCGAGTTCTTTTTTTTTTTTGCCACGTAAAGGAGGCTCAAGTGTAAAGACTTAACGATGCTACTTTGAAGTGCTTGTACCGAGGTTAGGAAGAAGCGGAGTCAATTCAGGGTCACATTTTCATGGAACAAAAATAAGTGAAACCAACACTTCAAATCTATTTGACTTCTTGTGGTTGGGCCCTGGTTTAAACGTATAAATAACAAAAAACGGTTGGATTTTTTCTCCAGCTCAATGACAAATTCCTTGTCATCGCTGCCTATCCGAATAAAACCGATTGAGCATTAGTTTGGTTTCCTGTGTGTTCTTGCATTAAGTGGCCTGTAATACATTGTCAATTTCTCTACCTGCAGCATCCAGAGCTTGTCGATGAAGTGAGGGGCATGCGTTCGGCTACCTAATGCATCGCAGGCACCCTCTAACATCTCCTGGCTGCCAATGGGCCTGGAGTTCCCCAGTCTTCACTGCTGCTGTAGCCACCTCGTCGGCCATGAACATTAAGACTTTATTGCCGTTTTAACTTGTCTTCATTTTTCTGTTCTTTGTTTCGCGTTTCTTTACTTGCGTGTCATCTTTTTGGTGTGAAAAGTGTAGTGCGTAAGTGTTTTTAAATCGATACTCCTCTTTCTTGGGGTAGTGTGAGCACGTCTGCCCAAGTTGCTTTGACATGTGATTGTCAGCCTTCTGAAATGATGCACACAACACATATCATGTGGCGTCATTTCGTGCGGCAAGCCTGTAAGCATAGCCTTTCTCTCCAGTAAAACTGACACTGCAAGATTTCGTGGCAGTGCTTGCTCTTCATAAGTTTTATGGCATATGCTAGTCAGCTATCTGAAATGATATGCAGACCATGCTTGACTGTACACCAAAGGACTGTAGCTTCATGATGTCACTTGAAGCAGGAACGTATATGACACAAGTGTGTTTACAAGTTGCACTAAAGGATGATATGCCTGTTTGCCACTCACAGGAGGTGCTTTTACACTGAACAAAATAATCACACAGTCCTTTTTGAAACTGCAGTTGACTTCTGCTTGGGTCACAGCTATCAATCCTTTTGCAAAGTTATGTCCTCGAAAACCAAGCATATACTATTCTTTGCAAATTAGGCCAGTTACATTGCAACATGCATTTTACATTTACGTAATGTTGGCGCTATATCTGTTAGAAAAAACTTTGCTATTGCTATTCAGGAAAGCATCCTGTCAGTTGCACAGGCGTGTTTTGAACACTGTATACATTGGTTTGTCGTGCTGCTTCATGTAATATAATTGTTATGCAACTGTCCTTTCTTATAAACATTGACAAACCACCATCTTGTTAGGGGTACTATACTACTCTGTAATATATCTGAAATGCATAGCTGTGCACACTATTGCCCACGTACCTTGTGGTTCGTATACTGTGCACATTTCGTGTGTCCCTCTTTCTTTTTCATGCGGTAGGATGGGACGCAGCAATAAACAGAGACAACATGTGCCGAACTTCAACCAAAATTTGAGGTGCGCAGACATTGGTTACAGTATTGGTCCCTGCCACACGCGACCACAAAGGTGCTCCTTGAAACGCATATAACGCTTTTAGCAACGTAATATGTCCATAGTACGAAGGCACGCTGATGTTATCTATATTTGCATTATAGTAGTCATTAATTACCCATGCAGTACGATGTCACACTGCGCTTCCTTCAGCATGATGTTTCTTGTAACTTGTGCATGTAAAGATGTCAGTAATGCTTTAAAAACATGACACTACAGTTTCACAATGTACGTTTATTTACAGAAAGTATGTGCCGTCTTTGCATTGGTGTGAACACGAATAAATTCTTTTTTTTTTACAAGGTTCTGTCTTGAGGAGACTGCTTACATATTCTTTCACATTACTTCTTCATTCACAAATGAGCACACTTCTGAATGAGAAAAAGGTACTTGAAATGCCAGACGATCTGTTTCAGCATTAGTTGGCCCTTTCAAAAGGAACAGTGTGGTGGATGTGCAACAAAAGAGCACAGTGCCCACAAGTTGTGCGTGAAGCAAAAGGCAAGCCCTGTGTTGTTATACAGGAAGTGAGGAGACAAAGACTTGGTGTGCACTCCCAGTCATAGAACAGATAACGGTCACAGTGTTTGTGATTAGAGGACGGTCAGCAGTAACAAAAACAATAACAAACCCTTGCTTTCCAGAGAATTGGTTATAGCACTCAGCTGCCGAGTACAGTGCGTTATATTGACAGTTGCTAAATGAAAAGTTCCTATCTACCACCATTTAAAAATGACCCAGTCACGTGTAGTCAAGTTCTGCGAAAGACCTGGTCATTGAGCATATGATGAAAGCCAGTAGCGATTTATTATTACCAAGAAATGTAACTTCGAAACGCTTTCTTCTACTTGTTAGGTATCATCTTAGCAGGTAAGAAGTTGCGCTGCTAAGCTTCATTCAGCGCATGGGTCGGTTCCTGCTGACAGCGAACACATCTCCATGAGGGTAACGTGCAGGATCACTGCTGTACTTACATTGAGATTCACGTTAAAGAGCCACAGGTGGTCAAGATAAATTCAGTCCTCCACTGCAGTGTGGCTCAGAATTGTATCATGGTTTTGGCACGGAAAACCCGATATATTATTGTTACTTCTTACGCACATGTTTCTCACTGAAATGACACTTGCCTAGTGCGGTTGTCAGTGGTGCAGTTAGCCAAATAGCGGATTACCACTGCGGACAGCTTGTCCAGGAATACATGAGGAGCGTGATGACCTTCCTTGTCTAAGTAGTGGTTGGGGGTCATCTCTGACAACACTGCCATGCTCACTATTGTAATCATCGCTGAAATCATGAACATTTCTGTCACCTTCTGCAATGCAAAGGCAAGTGCAACACTGCACATGCTGCAGCAATGTGAGATGCACATTCTGATTCTTAATGGAGGGTACAACTGCACTGCTGAACGCAGCTCTTCAATAGCCCAGCACAACGCTTCATTACAGACTGCATTGCAGCATGTGCAGTGTAGCACTTGCCTTTTTAACACCGTTTCTGAGAGGACAGCCTCGGAGAGGTGTCAGGAGCCATGGTCCTGGTTTGTAGCCTCTGTCACCTGCACAAATACAAGTGGTGTGTTGTAAATACTACTTCAATGTAAGAGATCCACAAGGCTGAGCCACACAAAGAGAGCAATGATAGAATCATCTACATGATCTAATGCTACACTTCACCAGTCTGACTTACCCGTACTACGAGAAGCATGACTACTACAAATGGGCTGTCATGACAATGTGAGTCATTTGTCGATATTTTGGAGCGGATAACCGATAGCTGCAAGATGACACACATGCAGCGAGCGACATCCTGTCAGTTGTCACAGTTACCATCAGTACCTGTAGCTAATCAAACAGGGCATTAACCATAGCGCGAGCAAATATTCCGCTAGCTCAAACTGTGAATATCCCAACTTTTTGTTCTGCTCACCTAGAGGCCAGAAGGTACGGCCGCGGCAATCCGGGCCCCTTCGACACGCTCACGCAGCCGCGTTGTCCACCAGACGTGGGCGTCGTAGTCTGACCCCAGACGCAGTGGTTCACGGCAGGATTCCGATGTCTTCGTCGCAGATCTGACGAAAGCGTGAACCACTGTGAGCCACATTTCGCTACGCGGACATGCGCTCGAAAAGATGGGAAGACCGATACTTACTAGCATGACGATGTGGGCATAACGTCCCTTGCGGGGATAAAATGCCGCCTTGTGATGGTCGCCCTTCGGTGCAATGATGACGGCAACGCTGCCGTCCACGCATCCGATGACGCCGGCAGCCGTAGGAAACATTCAAGGCCCCCTTTTCATCTGGCGTCCACGGCAAGTGAACCCACTTGTTACGGATCCCGGCGTGCACGATTACCTCCGCCACAACATCGCACACAGTCTGCTCACCGCAGCTTGCATGATGACAATAGTATCCTCGCTTCCAAACGAGGCTTGAAGGCTGCCACTCGCGAAAAACCGAATGCCGCACAACACCCACAGGCTGCACCGACAGCGCAGTCGGTCGCCTTCCTCGGCCACTTCGTCGCACAACCAGCACAACCGCCGCACCTTCCTTTCTTCGGGTGAAGGTGACGGCGAACTCTTTCATCGACTGGCATGTCGAGCGCGTCGTCGGGCGCACACGGCGCTGCCGAGCCGGCGAGCGACCGCCGCCAACAACACGAAAAAGCCGCCATGTTTGCTATTCCGTCGAAACGGGGCCACTCGCTGGCTGTTCCGCGCTTCGACGGAACCGATTCCGTATATTTTAGCATAATGAGCGCGTACTCGTCATTTTGACGTCACCAAAATTTGGGCTTCCGACACGTCACTTGAGTGACAGGTGAAACGACCAATCACGGGGCGCTAATGGCGGCCAAAACGGAATACGGAACACGGAACCGCGGTTCATTATACGGACGCAGAGCAAGAAACTTTAGCGCGGTAGGATATGTGATGCAACAGCGCATGGCTTGCTTAAAGCCGGAATCTCTTGATAATTCGGTTCTTGCACAACAGCATGTGAATAAATAAACTATAAACTATGGCACAAAAAACTTATAGACCACATACATGGTGTGCCAGCTATCACGCAGCACGATTTAAAAAACGAGGAGTGGCGTTACGCGAAGCAAACCTACTGCATATTGTTCCTAGCACACTGGAGTAGCCACTGCTATTTTTTCGTTAATGAGGTTTCATTAATTAGTCATAATGATGTTTGTAACTCGACAAGTACTCACCTAATTGTCAAAACGTCAATGAGGCGTATATAGGCATGTTGAAATGGGATCTAAATGCGCTACTTTCAACGTGCTAATTGCGCGCTGATTTTTTCTGGTTGATCAAGAATGCCAGCGAAATATCAAAAGTGACACGTGACTAGACTGTTGCACGCGTCGGGAACCAGCGCCCTCAGACAGGCTCCCATGACGTAGAAAGTATCAAGGAAAACATGCAGGAATAAAAAAAAATGCATCGCCCTATATGCCACACCCCGGCCTAAGAAACGCACCGCTGGGTTTTGCAGATTCAGGCTGTAATCAGAACACCTGTCGCGTTATCAATGAGAACAGTCGGTCGTGAGATATGGATGATTGCGTTGTACTATCGAACGGAATGAGTCCCAACGAAATTGCACGCATATCGTTGGCGCCCGACCTGCACCCTTGCCGAAATGCGGAACGCTGTCTCTCGCAACGGAAAACAGGCGAAGCGGTTGTTTGCAGTAAGCTTATTTGAAAGCGCTGGTTTCCTTTGCGGGTGGTAGCGTAGTCGCGTGTTATTTTTCATATTTAGGGGGCTTTCTTTTTCAGCCGGAAAAAAATGAGCACGTGGTTTGTAGGTTGCTAAAAATTGCGCAGTTAGATGTCCTTTGAACATGCCTACATACGCCTCATTGACATTTTGACAATTAGGTGAGTACTTGTCCAGTTACAAATATAGTTATGAGTAATTAATTAAACCCCAATAAAGAAAAAATAGCAGTGGATTTTTTCTTCCTTCGGCTGCTTATACGTACTTGTAAAAGTACACGTGGTGCCCGCGCTTGGGTATAGTTTTTATCTAGGTTAGTGTATTTACAAGAAATGTAGTAAGTTTGGCTTTTTTTCCTGTATTTGTCTTGCTGCGGTGAGGTGCTACTATGCTGAAGACAGGTGCTACATATTCAAAAGGGTGCACAATTGGATTTGACTTTAGAGCATGATTTAAACTGCAATAAAGAGCGCATTAAAAAGAAAGTGAAGCAAACGTTCTATTGTCTGTCTCCTCTGCTGCTGTTGTGCTCCCTATCGAAACAGAGCTCATGCTGTAAGATTACTTCCTTGCTACAATATCTGCTACGAAACGCTCTTGATCCACACTGTATTGGCAGAATAAATAGGTACATTCTTCCACTGCCGAACAAATGTTCATCGCTCAACTGTTATCGCTGTGAGCACATTTTTTACAAGAAATTACCGTAGGTTAAAATATAATCGTTAGCGAAGCATGCGCCAACAAAGCTAATATATTTGCTACTTAAAACGCCTTGCTGTCGATTACATGTTTAGGCAACACCACCTGTAATTTATTGGCTCGCGGCCCGATCTGCGGTAGACCTGTGCGCCGGTCCCAAAATCGCCGGCGGCGGCGAATTCATCGCGTCGGTTTCATTGGATCGGGGCAGTGTGACGCGGGGGGGGGGGGGGGGGAGCGGAGGGCATAGAATGAAAAAATTGTAAGGAGAAACTTTTGTCCTTGAATTTTGGAAAAAATGTGTTTCACCGAAAGGGCTAAGCATGCAGTGAATGCGATAGCAACATGTCGTAATGTTATACGAAATAAGGTTAGCTGCTAACTCTTCTTGGTCCGATCTCGCGTAACTACAGAACGCTGGTGTATGGGAATACGACCGCTCCAGGGAGAGAAGTGGTTTTCGTGCAGTTTCTCGTATCAGTGGACATAGCACGAAGCGGTGAAGGGTTTACGAGCCGTTTGCTAGTGTCCGCCGACATAGCGACCGCGCCCTTACCGCCAAAGATTACAGTTACGAACGAGCGTTTGTTCAAATATAGCTCAATGTAGTCGTTAGGGTCGTATGTGAATTAGAGGGCCGTTTCTAACGAGGTAGGTAAAACGATTGACCACCATGCAAGGCACTATGATCGTCCTGTGAGCAAGGTCTTGACAGACGTACAAAACGCTGAAGGTGCAAGTGTTTGCGGTGTAATGCATTCCATCCAAATACCGGCATAAGTGAAGCTGAGCTGTCAAAATACAAAACAGCGGCGCCGCCATCAGGCGTCAATAAGGGAAGTAGTTGTTTCGACAGCGTCATCGAGCAAACTCAATCGCCGCTTTCATAGCCCCATCGGTTTACGCTCTCCTGATGTTCAGGTCTGAACGAATAATTTACGTACTTCTGCCAATGACTCAGTTCGTCCACACTTCAGAAAGGGGAGCATTTTTTTCACTTTTCTGGCATATAACTTTCCCAAATCTATCTTCATGCAAATGGCAAGAAAGTCCTCAACTCATAAGTTTATCGGATTCAACACATACACGCGGTCGAACGTCTTTTCTGTACTGAGCAAAAAGCAAAATGTACTACCATGTGTAATTATTTCCAATTATTTCTCTAATTACATCATCGAGACATCTGGAAAGGTAATCATCGATGGTAAGAACACAAAAAGGTCGCCTAATTCTTGCGTCTTTCTCATTGTAGCGGATTTCGAATGACGCAATACTATTGTATACGTATGTTGAGCTAGCAGGAACGTCAGAGGTACTCATGATATTATTTCACCGGAGGACGATTCCCATTGTAAATATATAAAAAATTAAGATTCTGTAACCAGGGCCGTAGCCAGGAATGGGGGGGGGGGGGGGGTTAGTGGGCTTGAAAACTTCCTGAAAATTTCTATTTTCCTTGTGTATATATACACGCACGCATACACACGCACGCACGACATACGTATGGTTGAACACATCCCCCCCACCCCGCAAAATGTTTTGCCCCATGTTTCTGGCTGTAATCATAACTAAATTACCATGTCTGCAGGCGAACGAAAAAATCTGAACCAGAACTGTTTGGGCTTCTCTGGGTGGCGCAACTGGCACATTAGTGCATATCAAATGCTTCAAGCAGTGAACTGAAGCAAGGTGTGTGACCGCGCTAGTTGATATTCTATGGCGACGTGAACAGCGCGTGAAACACACAAGGACGAGTAACCGACGAGGACTAGCGACGAGGATTATCCCGTATAAACATGCCATTTCTTACAAGCTCAAAAAGATAGGTGAGAAGGCGGGTATCTCAGACCTATTTTCGGCACCGCACAAGCTGTCTGAGCTGAGTGTCACGACCAACCATATAAAACGGGAAGAAAGCTCATGCAAAAGTAACCACAAGTATAAATTCGTTCACTGTTCTAGTAGTTGTGCGTTGCGTACCACTTTCATGCGGACAGACTTATATCGGCCACACGGGCAGGTGTCTTTATGTACGTTTGCAGGAGCATAAACAAAAGGTACGCAGAGGGACAGAAGGTGTTCTTGCAGTCCACTGAAGACAATGCGGGTGTGCTCCAGCATTCGATAACGCACATATTTTAGCTAGGCATCGTCCGGTAGCACGCGCATCATCATTGAAGCTGCAGCTATCGCTAAAGGCAATTGCATCAGCAAACCTTCAATCGCTCTTACTGAAAAAGAAATGGATTACCTTAGTTCAACCGGTCAAATAACTTAGACGTACTCCGGTTGCTTTTCCTTATGTCTTTTCGCGGTTTCAGTTGGAAGTCAGCGCTAGTCCTCGTCGGTTACTCGTCCTTGTCTTTTTCACGCACTGTTCACGTCGCTTCAAGCAAGCCCACTGGTCTTGCCCCTACAAGCGCCCCAGCGCCACTGCCACGGTTAACGGGTGCCCTTTATCACGATGTAACCGACACCGCCCTTCCGGTTGCCGATGAGCGACGTGCGAACACGAAGCGGGGAAGCGCGTCGGCGGTTCGTGCCCCTCTCGTTGCGACATAGGATTCCCTCTGGACACACGTGCACGCACCCAACAAACCTCGTAAGCAGAGAACATTCCAGCACGGCTCCCGAGTCCCGACGACAACTTTTACTTGCACCACGCTTTGAAACTCACTGGTCGTTGCGAACCAGAAAGCTAAAGCTAGTGGTGTCCAGAAGAGCTGGTAAGTCGAGCAAATCTACCTCGAGCAAACGGATTGGGAAAAACCTAGCACGAGTGCGAACAGACCGCTGGGCCTCTCCTCAGCTGACATTGGATACATTTTAAGGAGCTTTTCTACAACTTCTTCCGGGTTGACGTTCGGACTTTTTGTTTTCATGTGGCTGTGTAAGGCGGGTTTTCCGGCGATGAACATATGCAGACGATTGCCAGGGCATCGGATACGCCCCTGGCTAAAGCTAACGCTGAGGGAATGATGGACACACATGCCTCCTATATAAACTAGCCGGCCCCGATGGAGGAGCATTCGCGTTCTGTGTTCCTCGGGCTTCAGGACAGAACCTCGCTACTTGCCATGACTCGCGCTGTGATCATCGCTCTGCTATTCGCTCTCACAGGTTATTGCCATGTTCAATTATTAGGTTCTAGGCACTGTTCACATTTTTGTGACCACTCCTTGTGGTTGTGCTAACAATATTTATATTTTTTTGCTTCCAGCTCTTGCTGTTGCCAGTGCTCAAGTAAGTATCATCTCATTATTCGAGCATGATGATAATAGACACTACGTGTACACTGCATTAAGGAAAAGGGATCCGTTTCGTATAACACTGCTTACGTTACCACGACAGGCGTAATTCACATGAAACACTGATGACTTCCTTTCATGTACACTGATGTGTCTAATACATACGTCACACAGTCTTGAGAATAAATAACGAAATATCGAAAACGCTAAATGCCAGTGCTGCTTCACCTAATCGGTGCATTCTTAAAAGAATCTCTGTTCAATCTGACAACGCTTAGATATTTGAAAGCAGGATGCTTCTTTTATTAGGGTAAAAAAATGGCTCTCGCTATCGATAGGTGAACTACGCCCCAGCTCCTTGTGGACTCGTCTGTCTCGTTTTCGCGCACTGCTATGTGCAGAAGTCTCGACTAATTTGCGTAGTTTCTAAATCTATACACACATAATAAAATCATAAATTACTGGACAAAGTTGCCAAGAAACCCCAGTGTGGCGCTGACATATTAAACGCGAAACTTTGATCCCAAACTCGGCTATACCCAATTCCCACAAAAGAAAAAAATGCGAAAACGCTCATTCCCTTAGATTTACACATAAGTAAAGACATCTCATCGGAATTAATACATCTTTCATCATGGGCTACCTCATAACCATCTCATTGCATTCACACGGAAAACACCGAATTTCCTAACGAAGTGTAAATAACTACTACCTATCACTTTGTTCACATTGTATGTCTTCACCGCCGATTTTCTCCGCGGGTGCTGTCAGACACTTAAGAAAAGGTACCGACAGTGTTCTGTTTCACTTGTTACAGAGGAGACGGTTCAACTTCAACTTTCAACCCCCTGCTCCACGAGTAAGTGGCAGATTTTTTTTGCTCTTCTGTGAGAGCTTCGCTTCACGGAATGCGTAGTGCTTGAAAAACGGCTATTTAGGCACACTTAACATCATAACGAATGCAGAAATACCTTCGCCTTTGTGCAGCTGAAGAGTATTTTCTAAATTTCATATTTTAGGGTAACACGTGTGGGGCAAGAATCACATGCAGAATACATGAAAAATTCGTAAACAGGGGGCAGGAGACGACGTTTCCACAGGCGCACTTGTCTTCTTCAGAGCTTCATCTGCTTTCCTTAGCGCGAGTGGGTATGTGCTCCGTGCCCTCTCCTCCAATCCTAACAAAGCAGAAGGATACGGCAACTGCAAAAACGGGGCTGGGTGTGGGAAAGAATGCGGAGCCGGCGTGCCGAATTGGGTGAGTCAAAAGGAAAGATGAATAGTCCGCGAAAAACAAGAAAGGGGTGGAGGGCAATGGGGGGAGGGGGGGGATGGTGTTCGCGTCGAAGGGTAGCAAGGGAGCAAGTCGTTTTGCTGACTTTTGTTGTCAGAGTGAAGCGCCGCCTGACAATGAAAATTTCGCGCAGATAAGGACGCACAATTAAGCCCTTCTAGGAATTTATAACGTTTTCTTGAATTCGATGGTTAATGGCTTCTTGAAGGAAAAATCGCAGCGCAAAACACCACACGGACAGAGAGGCACACGGGACTGGCGACTGTCCCGTGCACTTGCCTGTCCTTTTGCCGTTTTCGGTGCGATTTTTTCTCCAACAAAATATAATATAGGCCGACGATGATTACGATGACTGTAAGGCTACTTTCATAACAGATGTGTTTGCAACGTAATCCTTTTACCATACGCTGAATACGCTGAGCTCCATATGAAACACATGGGAAATATGTACTTACTACGCAGTGAATGTCAACTCGAAGTTACGCTTTAAAAAATGTGCTGGTTCACGAACCCTTGGACTCCAAGCTTTACAGGAACTCGAGCTTCCTAGGGTGTAGGGTACACAAATATTGTCATCCGAAGTACATAGAAACATTAACCTTGAAACTTTCAAGCATGTTTATGCCTTTAATCCATCAAAAGTAGGAAAAAATACACAACCGGCTAAATGTAGCCGGCGAACCCAACTTTTAAAGCATTACCGTATAGCGTACGTTGAGACTCCTACCAGTGTCTGCATAATTCCATTGATTTTACGTTGGTCTTGCATGGTTACTGCGTCCGTCCCCAGATACTACACTGTTACTGAAGATCAGAGCTTCTGCCAAAAGGTCCCTCAATGTCATTGCAGTATTCTAATATTTTACATTTTCACATATTTGCATCAACAATCCTGGTTAAAAATCACCTATTACTGCAATAATGGCATTGAAGACCACATTACGCAGAAAACTGATTTGCTCCTAAAACAACATTGCCAAAAACGTCATTAGAATTTTCATTCGTAAGTAAAAATGAGGTACGGAAAATTATTGTCAACATGCTCTTGATTTTGATGTACTGCAGTGCGTTTTTCTACCTTAATGTCAAAGTGCGTCTCTTCTAAAGCTTGATTTCTTTGTCATTCATAGCAATAGCAGCCACCGCAAACATTTATATCGTAACGAACTGTTTCACCATAGCAACTCACGTCGTTAAGGGGCCCTCCCTCAATACTGCCACAATCATCAGATAAATGTTAGGAATTCAGGTGGCCTCATCAGATCCCTGTTGACGAGATGATGCTCGTGAAAGGTTTCGAGACTGTAAAACGCAACTAAGAACGCCAAGTTGTCTAACCCAGTGCTTACAATTGCAGCTTTAATGGTGTTGTTTTCTTCCCCAACCTTTTCACCGCAGTTGGATTATCTTTTTTTTGTTCTTGTGCGGTAAACATGCATATACCATTGTGTCACAGTTTACACATCTGGCTTTCGTCTTCAAGATTGTTCTGGCCAATTATATAGCCTGTTCCCTGCCCAAACGTGCCATCTCTTTGCCTGTCTGTTGGAGGAAGACTGTTTATGACGCCTTTTTACAGCACCGCTTTAACGTGGAGGTGTCTGGCGGAGGCCGCAACCATCGCAACTTCAATGTGGGTGGTTCTGTGCACGGCCAGTACGACCTGTATCGTAGCAGGGGCGGCACACGAGTGGTGGCCTCTGGTGGAGTTGCACACGGTGTGACACGCATCGACGGCAAGACGTACAAAGGCAGGCCGCAAGGCTCTGTGGGCATCGGCGTCGAGATCCCCATTGGAAAAGGCCGATGAGCTGAACCACATCTGCGTTCGCGAAGCGATGCCCTGTTTGGCGAAGCAGGACCAATAACAACGGACTCACTTGCGAGAGTTCACAGCCTTCCTGGAGTTGTTGCATGAAATATTTTTATACTAACAGCTTTGTTTTCTGTGACAATAAATTTAGTAATCTGGAATGTTTTCTAAAAACTTAATATTAGTTCCAAATTTAAATTCTCAATTTGTACGTCCTCACTGTGTCGCTCCTGGAAATAAACTGCTTATTATAGTGCACATATGTTGAAGTACTTGTCTTATTTCTGCAGTGTTTATAGTAATACCTCCTGCATGTTCGCCTGTATTAACAGCGGAACTGTTTAAACTCGAGGTTCGGCTTAAAGGCGTGTGCAAGAAACAGCGCCCAGCGCAAGCTCTTTCGTCCTCCTCTTCATCTTCTGCTTCGCTCACCGGACTCGCGCGCCCGGCGAATGTTCTGCCGCTGCGTCGATGTGTCCGGCGTAGCATGCAATACGTTGAATAGATGAGAGAAGGAGCAGAGGAAGAGAGAAAGGGATAGAGTCAAATAAAGAGAGAAAGAGATGCAGAGCAAGAAAGAGAGAGAGAAAAATAAAGGGAACGAAGCGAATCGAGTTAGAAAAAACATAGAGGAAAGAGATTGCAAGAAAGAGACACAAAAAAGAACTAGAAAAAACAGAGTGCAAGACAGAAAGACAAAGAAACCAAAAAAAATAGAGAGGAACAATCGAAGAGAAAGAAAGAAATAGGGAGCGAAAGAAACAGGGTAGAAATGCAAAAAAAAAGAAGATAGAAAGTACGACCGAGAGGGAAATGAATAAATACATAGAGACAAAAAATGAAAAAAAAACAGAGAGAAAGAAAGTCAGGAATATAGACAGAAAACTAAACGGAAATAAGGAAGGCCGCCGGGCTTCACTGTTCCTTCAGGATAGGCACGACTAGTTCAAAGCTGCCTTAAACTTTTTTTGTTGGAGGGGGGGGGGGGGGGGAGGACGAGGGAAAGGGGCGGGGAGGGGTGTCTCTTATTCAGGGCCTCCATTAAAACTTTTAGGAGCGATGCGGTTTCCGCTTGCCATGGGGGACTCACGGCCTAATTTGTCAAAAACCACAAGGATCAGACCATGTCTTCTGAAATAAAAGAAAGAAGCCTGGTGGTAGAAAATACATTTGTAAAACATGGCTGGACTTCTAAAGCTTAAGCATGAAGGAAACAAGGTGACTTTTAACGGCTCGTTTTTCTTCGTTAGACACAATATAATTGAGAACTAACAGACAATAATGCCAAGGAAAGTACAGGGGGTGTTATTTCCAGTAATTAGAATATAAATGCGAAGAAAGTAAAGTGGACGAAAAGATAATTGCCGCCGGCAGGGACCGATGTCCCTGCCGGCGGCAAGTTACGTTTTCGTCCACTTTACTTTCTTCACATTTACATTCTAATTACTAGATATAACACCCTCTATACTTTCCTTGGCATTATTGTCTGTTAGTTATCAACTGGGCCGAAAAGGTCGTGGCAAGCTACTTGCCACCACCATTCCAACCACCGGCAAGCTAAATTCAACGACCTCGCTGTGCCATCAATAAAGTTGTTTCTCTCTCTCTCTCTCATTAATAAAGCTTAAGAATAGACACTTGAGCAAGAGCTCTTGTAATATACTCTAGCAATTACTTTGTAAGGCGAACACTTTCTATTTCGAATGGACATGCAAGAAAAACTTCTGCCGCCGTCAACCTCGCGTAATAAAATGGACACGCTCATATCAGCTGTTTGCTTAAAGGATTTTGGTTAACGTGAGCATGAATCTTGCATTTTACTTCGTAAACATTCGTTACTGCATGCACTTGGTTGGTAATGTATCGGCCTTTGATTTTGTGCTTCGCTTTGTTTTCTGATGTGGAATGTACCATGGAATATATTATGCGTGTTTGTCGGCAGATGATATTGTAGCGATGCTGAAGCACAGAGACTAGTCCAACAAACATATTTATTAGGGGAGAACCTGTGCCCACAACTCTAAGTGACTGCGGTCGTAAAAACTGCGACTCAGTCGAACACCAAAGAGGTCATCCCCCTGTCTTCCCCTCTCTCTTCATCAGAAATCCCGAGCGCGTGGCGAATGCGAGCCGGGTCCTACCAGGGGCGCGTGCCACTTGGCCTTTGCGCGGCACGACAATACGGCGTGCATGCGTGTTCTATATGCACGGGGATGGGCGCGTTATTTGAATGGGGCGAAGATGTCGCGGCAATGTTTTTTGCTTTTTTTTCTCTAATAATAATAATTTTAGAAAGTTACGTCCCAAAACCACGATATGATTGAGAGACGCCGTAGTGGAAGGCTCCGGAATCATCTACCATCTGTTGTTCTTTCAAGGGCTCCTAAATCTCTGGCATTTTGCCTCCATTGAAGTGGGGTCACCGTGGTCGGGATTCTATCCCGTCACTTTCGGATCAGCAATCGAGCACCCTTTGTCAGACCCCAAATAGAGTAACGCGTCATCCATCTGCAGGACTAACAATAACGTTGTTGCCAACCAACAAGATAGAAGCGATCTAGAACAGAACATGCATGTCGTTTTGCCTAGCAGAATTATATAACAAGGCCAGTGTAACCCAATAAAAGCTCGAACTTTCACTCCATTCATTAACAACTCGTCGAGACATTGCTATTTTGCTCTCTTTCACAAATATGCCCATGCCTTTCCGTCACCCCTAGAGCAATTGCAACGTCCCTCTCATTTGTCTCACAGATTACATAACGACTTCAGCTACACCTGCGTCTACGGCAACACTAGTGCCTTTAACTTCTCGTCACTTTCGCGAACCATACGCTTGCGGGACGACATCGCGAACAGCATCTCCATACATGGTATTCACGATAAATTTTGCGAGCACCTTATCAACCATTTCAGGGGTAATGCATAGCTGGTCCAGTTGCTCCCGTGATTCATACATCCCTCTTTTCTTCTTTCTTTTATTTCATCAGCAAAGTGATGCTGTTGCTAAAAGTTTTGATTATTATCTGCACTGTCGGTCTCAGCTAATACCGGCAAACTGTGCAATTTGTGCAGCTGCGCTTGCATTTCGATCTGTCTAACACACTGCTGCATTTCTTTTCTTTTGTGTGTGTGTGTGTGTGTTTCAAACTTGCCAATTCATAATATTTATATTCTTATGTACATATCACTAGCTTCGCACATACACATATTTTGCTGTACTTGTCGTTGTGTTTGATGTTATCCTACATTGTTCCGACTTTTGTGTACTTGCCTTCGTGTTTTATATTAACCTTTTCAGCCCTGTAGTTTTTATTTTGGCCGGAGACATTTTTGTGCCTGTTTTCCTAATAGTTAGGACCTCAGAAAACCAAAAACGAAAAATTGAGCCATTGGTGCAAATATTTATGGATTAATTAGCATGGAATCAAATTAGGTCATCAGGGCTCAGTGGTTGTGAAATTAGGAAAATGGCTTCTTTATTTCTGCTACTCACTAGAGTACACAAAATGTGATCCGCGTCTCATTTTTCAGCGTGATACTCCTTGAAACAGCTTCAGTACGACGTCCCGAAAACGGCGCTTAGCCGCCTCACCTGACCCGACGCGGCGTCACCCATGACTTCGGTCAAGCTTTTTCTTCTTTGTGGCTCCCAGCACTACAATTATGTCGCAACTTTGGTGTCAATCATAGTGCAGATCATTGAAGAAGTATTTCCCCAAGAATGAGCAGTTTTGGTTTCATTTCCGAGGTGCTAGGTGAACTTTTGTGCGGTGTCGTCAATTGACCACGCCAGAGCCGAAGGGGTTAACCGAAATTGTTCTCAGACTTGCATATGCCCCCCCCCCCCCTTACAAAATGCCTCTGCGAGCCCTGTAAGGAATTTGAAAACAAATAAATAAATACATAAATAAATAACAACTAGAAAACCACGGCGGGTTCTTGTTTTCTATATTCCTTTCCGTGGTTCAAGTACGCCTTCTGTGTTGTCTGAGGCTGATGTATGTGTGTGTGCAGTTAAACCTCTTCGCTTGCGGTGCGCGGGTACGTCGGGAAATACGTGCACCCTAGTGATCTTTTCATTTTTCTTTTAATTTGTAGCGTTAACTACACTGGCCTAGCCGAGCCAGTTTCGCGAGCCTCCTCAAGAGCCGTGCTGCGCATGCGCGAGAATCAGTTATATCACGCAGCTGGCGCACCGGAGCCGGCACATCCCGCAGACTCCGCCGCCGCCGGTCTGCGAATTCCAGAGAAAGTTAGGTCTAGCCGTGGCAGACGCACTGGCGCCGGCGCGCGCGCAGCTATTCGCCTTCGCTGGGCAGTCGCCGTCTGACACTGCGCTGGAGCCGCTCGATAGCGCCTCTGACTGGCGTGTGGTATTCGCAATGCCCACGAACGATAGGTGGCGCGCTGTGCGATTCAAAGTGGCGCCAGGAGGAGGGTCAACCCTTTTGTTAGCATACGAACAGATAGGACGTGAGGGCACGCGGCCCGTGCCAAATTCATCGGATGAGGTCATGAACTGCACCGAAATAGATATGAGACCAAACTCCTTGCCCAAACATTGGAAAGTGCGAAATGCTCGCTACCTAATTATTTTCTGCGGTGTTAAAGGTTATATTTCCGCTCCGTTACCGTGCTTCAAAGATGTTCTGCGAAATCCTGTGCGCGCTACAGAAAACGTATGAACTGAACGGCAGTACAAGTATACGTACCGTACCTGCCTTTCGGATTTGCTACAGTAATAGGCCACTAGCGAGTAAGGCCATCGTTGCTGCACAGGACCTTATGTTTAGTGTGACGATGGTTTCTAAACATGTTGCTCCGTCATCATTACTTGTGTGGGTTGAAACGCGGAGTACACATTTCACTTCTCTCGGATGTTACAGGTTTGATGAGCACTTCGAAACGAATGCACACGCAAGCTTTTTGCAACGTCGAAGAATTTCTGAACAACGAAGCCATTCGGACGGCAATGGTCAAGTTCATTTGGCAACTCAGTGGCGCGGCTTGTGGACGCGATTGTACGTTTAGCTTCCGCTCGCCGAGCTTGTTGGAAGCACGCGGCCACAAACGTTTCGCTACGTACATCGCATCAGAAAAATTGTGCTTTTATTTTGATCTCAACACTGTCGTACATCAAGTACAGTCAAAGTGACTTACGATTGTGAAAAGCTTGTCATACAGGCATTTAACCAGCAAATCACGTTAAAGAGAATCGCTGCTGCAGAATCTTCATCGACGCTTTCGGTATCGGTGATTTCACAGCCTTCAATGTCCAGTGAAAAATCATCGTCGTCAAGGTGCACGGTCTTTTAACACGAAAGTGTTTCATGCCGGGGTCCACCAAGTACATCCGTCACGGATATGACGTTGATAAAATGGACGCCAACGGGTGAGAAAGAAAAAAACCAAGAAAACGATACCCCGCTGGGTATCGAACCCACGACCTTGAGGCCGCGACGGCAAGCACCCGACGCGCTACCGACTAGGCTAACTCGGCAGATGCCAGACATGGCGCGAACGCGCCTTTTATCTTTCACACATTCTCTTTCGCGCGGGGCTCTCTGTTGGCGGTTTAGGTAGGCGGGCGGAGCGGGGCGGTGCCGCCGTCTGTGAGATGTTAAAAGAAGTAATGCTTCACGATCGACACTTACTAGCGCTTACTCCGAGATTGCGCGCGATATCGGAGGTAATGGTTAAAGCGTCTCGATACCAGCGAGGTACACTGGCCGCGCTGGCATTGCCGAGGCACCCTTGACGCAGTTACGTTCTTTGCCTTTGGCTTCGTGCTAGCGTGCGTCAGCTCATCGGAGTAGTGCAGCTTCCACGTGCGCCAACGGGATTTCTCCGCCGCCGACTGCTTCGACTGCGAAAGCACCGACTAACAAAACTGCTGCAATATGCGTTGCAGAAAGGACGCGATTTCGTCGGGCGAATGTCGTGCCTTGGTGGAGCGAGAGCAGCGCCTGCGAGACAAGCCAGCGGGACGCACGCGTTTGCGGCTGAGGCTACCTGTACCTCCCGTGTTGCTGAAGCGCAGTGTGTGTTAGTGTATGCATGAGCACAGGCGTCGGCTACCCATTACTAGAAAACGCACACCATGTCGTTTCTCTCCTTAATTGACGACGCTTTGAAGAAGCGCATACCGGGTACCAGTGTTGCTTATGAGCTTGCTGATATCATCCTTACGCGGGATTCACGATTCTCTTTGTCCAAATATATGTTCACACCGTCAGCTACCACAACGGTTTAGTCATGATCATGGGCGTTAGTCGTCGCGACAGAGACATGCTGTAAACATAGGTGCATCTACGTCAAACGGTGCTATAGCGGCCAAACACGAATAGACATTGTACAAGCTCTCATATATCACTACACAATAAGCACTACTTCTGTGAAGACACGTTTCACTTGTGTGTTATACCGATTCTTATGACGCAGGGATCAGCCATGTTTTTTTGAACATGACTGTCAAAATCATTCTAAAGAATTTCCTCCAACGAGAGCTGCCTCGCCTTCTCCGCGTTCTGTGCTCAGAGAACACTTTGCTTGTAGTGTGCTGCCACCTGTCAACAAAGTAACAAACATATAGTGCAGCGCTGACTATGAAAGCAACACACGGGTGAGTTGGACAACGTTGAGAGCGGGTCTACCGATCAAATTTCGACAGCTGGGGTCCACTAACGTAGATATACACATAGTCCATCGATCAATCAATCACGTTTAATCTCCGCCGGAATGCGACAGCTGAGGACCAGATTGAGCCAGCAACACGGCCGGTACTTAGTCGTAGTTCACGATAGCCGTGGAGGGAGCGCAGCCCCGAATGACTGAATGGTCGCTCGCAACATTCATGCAGCTCTTTTCCGACGAAACGTAAGGCGCTTTGGTTCAGTGTATCACCTATTTAATACGAAGGCACTGATATTATTCAGTTATAGAAGAGAACATCACGAGCTCACGCGACACGCTGCGTGTAATGTTATGGGTTTCATGAACTACAAAGACACCGACGGATGTTATATACAAGCGAAATAGGGCGAGTTTCGACATAAAAAGACAGGAACTAACATTTCACTAAGCTGTGTGACCACGGAAAACATCGCGGAGCTCAAATGTGTACGCTGTGTGCCATCATTGGCAGTACGACGTGCCCAGGGCGCATCTCCGCGTATTTTCACGAAAACTTCGCGTCTCGCAAGAAAGAATCAAACTTTTCTTGTCCCGGACAACCCGATTTGTTCACAAATTCACGAAAGGTGCGAAGTAGTAGTGTCTCTTTCCAATCGAGCGAATAACGCACGGTCTAAAGTTGATTCATGGGCCCATGTAAACTCCCTGAAACTAAACATAAACAAAACAAAAGCTGTTTTATTTCACCCCCGCCACACACAAGTTCAGTTCCCGGTCATTTCGTTAATAAGTCAGAAATGGAAGTTTGCAAAAGTTTTAAATCATTAGGCGTGTATTTTTCACAAAACATGACATGGGATGATCTTGTGAACCATATTATTACTAAACTATCTCGGATAATCGACATTATGCGCCGCCATTGCTACTACTTTTCGGTTTCTCTCAACATGCTTATATATAAGTCGTTGTTTTCTTCTCTATTGTATTATGCCTTTCTTGTATGGTCCAAAACGACAACTGTAAACATAAGCAAACATACCCTCTTGCAAAAGAAAGCTTTGCGTCTAGCCTGTAAATAACATATCACTCCCACACAGCAGAATTATTTAAAAAATATAGCATCATTCAGGTTGTATCAGTGCATAATTACAAACTAAGTCGTCTCTTTAAGTTCGGATTATTGAAAAATAATGATACGATTGCAAGAATAGCAAGGTTAGAGAAACATTTCCCTGCTTACAATGTACGTCAAACTGAAGTGTGGTACATATCGAAATGTAGAACAAATTACGGTAATCAGATGTTAAAGATTAAACTGCCTACACTTCTAAACCGCATACTTAAGGAACATAACATTGACATATCCACGATATCACCAAAACAACTGCGATTAGTGTTTGTATAATGTGATGTGTCGACTACCCTTTTTTATGCCTGCATTGTAACCTTTTATTTTTTTTTAAAGCACATTGTGAAACACTTTTCTTTAATATGGTTGCACTTTGCCGCCCGTCGTCTGTGCTACCCTGTGTACTAGGGGGTCAGAGCTACTCAAGCTGTTCTCACAGCTTTTACCTGCCCTCCTCGTAAAGCGCTCTTGTTGCGCAGTAAATTTCAATTTCAATTTCAATCAACGCATTGAGAATCGGGCTAGCGCAGCCGAACTAGGGAGCGGCTGCCGGTTTATCGTCTGCTAGCCCTCCTCCTGACATCCGCTTGGTGGCGTGGCAGTCTATGGGCATTGCGAATAGCCTTGGAGAAAGAGAGCGCAAAAGCTGCTCAACGGCGCAGAAGTGCGGAGAACCTTAACTCGTAGGATCCCGAAGTAGTTGCCTGGCAATTAGCGCTTGAGCGTAGGAAGAATGAACAGAAGGCGAAACGTGCTGCGGAGACACGAAAAGCTAAGAATAATCAACTGAACCTTTGCTAACGCTACGTGTATCCTGGCATAGCCGAGCTAAGCCACTGCAACATTTTTTTGAAGCTTGGGCAGCTTTTAGTGCTGTTGTTGCCTAAATGTTTTTAAGGGAGCATGAAATTCATGTAAACTAACGGCCTGTGCAGGTGTTATGCGCTAGAGGTAGACGTTATGCCGTTATGTTGAAAATGAATCATCTTGCTTACGCCGGAAACAACAGAGTTAAGTTGAAAGCGTTACTTAACTTACCTGTAAACTCCGTATTCGAAATACAGAAATAACCGTTTAAAGTATTTATATACATGTAGTAGCAGCAGTAGCAGTATATGTATCTCACACGCACGTTTTAGTATTGCGAACCTGCCTAAGCGCGAATAAGGTGGCTTATTTTGCGAAGTTTACAAATCATTTACTCGTTTATTATAAATGGCATCATGCATATTCTACACAAGATAAAGGGCCAAGGGCCAGCATGATGGAAATATCCTGCTATAAATGAAAAGAAAGCTTCCTTATCATTATTATTGCTGACATTTCTTGCTCAGAATCTGTGGCCACTATTGTATCGGCACTCGAGTTGCACCTTGAGTCCTTATCAAAACGATGAAATACGTCCTTTTGTAGTATGAGCTGTTACTTTGTTATATATTTTACGATGAAAGCATTGCATACGCGCAATATCTGTGCGTTTTTGCTTTCTTTTTTTTGTATCTGCGGTTTCTTTTTTTGTATCTGCGGTTTTTTTTTCTGTAGCTTTTCTTTTTTTTTCTTGCATGCCCAATTGCATGCACATGATACTGAGTGCTTCCAATGCTGTTTCGTACTTTGTGCAGCAGATCCACAGCGTCGTTTATTTGTCTCTGCTATTATTTATAATATCTGGAGTATTACGTGCCAAAACCACGATACGATTGTTAGGCGCGCCGTAGTAACAGGCTCCGTGAATTTTAGCCATCTCGTGTTCTCTAACAGCTGCACTGATATCACACAGTACAGGGGCCTCTAGCATATCGCCTGCACCGAAATGCGACTGCCGCGGCCGGGATCGAACCCATGACTTTCGGGTCAGTAGCCGGGCACCGTAACCACTATACCATCAGGCGGCCGTTTTTTTTTTTTTTTTTTTTTTCAGGTATGAGGCCAAGTGTCGGAATAAAGTTTGTGAAAAGCGCTAAGCACTAGATAATATTAGTCTACATTGTAAAGCAGACCTTTTTAGGAGGATGTTAGCAATATAAAGCAACTTCAATTTTTTGTTAATTTTTCATAAATGAAATTTTGGTTAAATGTGGGCCTCACGCGAATTGTCCTAACTCAAATTCCACTGAACAAAAAACCTCATTTTTTGCAGAGGCATAAAAGAAGCTTTGGCCAGTGCCATGAACCAAAACAAATGAAACCAGACGAATACTAAAGTTATAGTGATTAAATACCCATAAAATATGTAGTAACACTAGGGGCACCTTCGTATAACAGGCAGCCATAATAAATCTTGTGGCACGACATTTTATTCATGTTCATTGCACACCCACAATGTGATAAGGAAGTGCGCCAAGTTTTAATGAATAATCTTTATTAGCAAGAACGTTATGAATGTCCGCGTACGGAAAAATACAAAAATGTTAGTTTTGACAAAATCAACAAAAACGATTTGAAACACGTGCAGCGCCTACACAAGGTGACCATGAGCCACGGCCGCTACATTAAAAAACAAAAACAGGTGCGGCCTGTTGCGTGGCGCCGAAACAGCGTCCGGGGCCTAGTTCTCCTTGCGCCCGCACTGGCGCCACCACACTGGTACAGCTGTTCACGGAGAAGCGCTTCGACAGCCGCCTTTGTACGCCCGACACTTACTCCAATCAGGCCGTAGATAACGCGTTTTATAGCTGCACATTACACGTTGAATATTGAAGTCGTTATGAGAACTGCCGACTACCCCACATATGTGAAGAGCTTGCCCTAGGAGCATAGGCGTGCGCATAGGGGTGGCGACCGCCCCCTTATCATCTAAGAGGGGGGCGCAAAAGCTGCCCCGTACATTGACCCTTCTACTCACCTAAGAGGGAGGGGGGCGCGAAATCTGCCCCATACATGGACATAGTAGGGTGGGGGGGCGCTGCGATTAACCTCCGCCCCCCCCCCTAATGGGGAACCCTGCGCATGCCTATGCCTAGGAGTACCAGTGTTTTGTAGAGTGGGCCTCAATACTCTCCACGAATGCTGCCCGTTTGACTCACCTGAAATGAAAAGTATCACTCAATCACTGATCCCCTTAATGGGCAGGCAGTCGCCAGGCAGATCCCAAGGGCTGACTTATCGGCCCACCGAAACGCGCCACGAAAGCACACAAAATTGAAATGTAGGTCCTGTGGTCCGGTTGTGGTCCAAAAGAAGAGTTAGAGCCAAGAGTTTACAACGCAAACAAATTATATTCTCAGTCAAGGCAGTACAAGCATCACGCAAACATCCGCACTCGGCAGGTATCAATTACGACTCACAACATCACTTAGATGGTGTTTAAAACAACGGGAACAAACTTACCGTGCTACAAATGCACTCTCGTCCATTAGAAACTATCCAAGAACACTTAAAGGCCTTGAACATTCACCAAACGTGTGCAGCCCACAATTCTTCGAACGTTTCTGGAATATTTCTCTTCCAGAAAACACTCAAACGAACTCCGGCTCTGGTCACCGTCATTCGGCGACACTCTTCTAAACAGTGCTCCCACGGTGTCATCACTAGATCATCGAAGATCGACTGACCGCACTGTACACTACACGACTCACACGAACAACATAACTTCTTCGCCGACTTCACCATACCGTCCTACCCTCCGTCGTCTCTCGTTTGGATCCTTCCCGGTTTCGCGAACATTCCAAGTGATTGTTCGGCTCATAGCACGTAGCGCAGCGACAGCTTGGGGAAAGGGATTCGTCTCGCCGGTTCTTCTGCGGAATCGGTCGGTTCCACTTTGATTTCTTTAATTCTCCCGATCTGCGCGGGTGTTAGGCTGTCGCGACCGCGACGGCGTCTTCGGTGGAGAGTGTAGGTGCTCGCCCTGGGCGCCTTTTGATGCTCGCCTTTTTTTTTTCGTTGCGCACACCCGTTGGGTTTAACGGTCGGCGTAGTGGCTTGATGCTGTCGTCAGTATGCGGCGGTGCGCGCCTGTTTTAGCGCTCGTTTGTGACAGAAAGAAGTGCTCTGTTACGAGTATTACGCTTCCCGACACTGTAGATTGCATGGGAATACGTGGTACTTCACAGCAGCGTCTTTTCACACGTTCGAGTTGCACAGCGGCACGCAACAGCTTTGCGTCATCACACCGCGCACCAAAAAACCGTACTCAGGCGCAGGAAACATGAGGCAAGCTGCTCACACGCGCGGTCACACACAAGAAAGACAAGAGAAAGCACACGAAAATGCACATGGACACGTATAAATCCTGAGGCGACCACATAGTAACACGAACCGGAGTCTCGCTTGAGGACCGTGCTAGGGGCGCCCTCACCCAAAACAGCTGCCGCTCAGCCCACCCGTTTACCCCCTTCCCCTAAAGTGACGCGGTTGTGGTGTCCTCGACTGAGAGACAGTTACTGTGTCACTCCCCCACATTTCTATTTTCCATTTTCTATCAAGAACCTCTTCTCGCCAATTGACGGCGACGCGACGAAACAGGCCGCACCTGTTTTTTTTTTATGTAGAGGCCGTGCAAGAGCCCTAAAATCCTCGATATTTTTAGTAATTCCCATCCTGGACCTTACTCTTGTGTGCCATTGCTCGAGCGGCAAATTCCTTTTTCTTTTCTAACTTGCTTTCCAGCATCAGTGCCGGATGGACGCTTTCGAGATGCGGTGCCGATCGTTCGTGCGGCAAGATTTTGCAGTGGTGAGACCAGGCTCTACGTCATAGATATTTCCTTGCAAACCTTGGGGGGTATGACTGAGTGAGACGCATATATTACCTATTAAACTTATGTACATTCATAAGTGGCCTCTCAAGGTTTTCCTTTTCGGGATTATATTACTGTAAAGAAATCAATGTCTTATGGGTAGCGCATTTCTTGAAATTTTTGTCGTACTTCGAGATAGCTCCCTTGGTTGAGATTATGCAAAAGGCTGGGACAACAATATAGGCTGATGATCTATCTAATAGATGCGAAGTATCTTATGGCGGAGTTCAATCCGGTGGTGGTGGTGGTGGTGTGCGGCGTGACCACCCTTACTGCGCATGCGCATACCCTCCCCACTTCCACTGTCGCCTCCCCCTCTTCCATTCCCCTCTCCCCTCCCTCTCTCTACGTTACCTCTCCCCTTTCCCCTCTCCACTTTCTCACTCCCCTCCCCCTTTCCACTCTTCCTCTGAAACGCGGGCTAGACTTGCCGAAATTCCTCCTGCGCAACGCCGCGATGAGCACCAGCGCATGCGCGTCCCCTCCCCCTCTCTCTCCTCTCCTACGCTGCCCCCTCTCACATGCCTGCCGACTGCGTTCCCCGCTCGCCCGGTGAGAATTAACGGCCAGGCTAGAGGGAAGACAAGACGCGCGTAGCGGTCCTCTTCGCGTTCCACGACGCGAGGTCTGTAGCATGCCCAAAGAACGCCAACAGAACGCGGTCTTGCAAGTGGACCGGCTTCGCATCGCGTTATGGTCCCCTTTAGCGGGAAATGGTGTAATTTCTATCTATCTATCTATCTATCTATCTATCTATCTATCTATCTATCTATCTATCTATCTATCTATCTATCTATCTATCTATCTAGTCGCCTACGTCGGGGCACTCTCCTGGTCGTCTCTATAATTTGCAATATAGCAAAATTGGCATAGCAGGGGATCAATGTATGACGAACAAGATGCAGTGGTCACGACATGAATAAGGCAAAACGCTGTTGCGGACGTCATGAAATCATTTCCCTGCAGTCACGTGTGGCACGTGCCGCATACCACAGTTCATCATATGCGGGTTTTTGCCACAGGTGATTCACAGTCTCAATCAACAAATTAACACCGAACATGCACATTGAAACGCAAAGCAAATGAGGGACCTGAAGGGAGACCACCCCTAGAAGACACTCGATTGCCATCCACTCGTCCACGTGGTCTGGCGGGTTGACGCAGTGTTATCTTCATTTCATATTAGGCTGAGCGATGGCCTCATGCTGACTAAGGATGACGTCAGATTGATTGAGAGCCGCTTTGTGACACACAAAAAGCCCCCCCCCCCTCTTACTGCCGTGACGTCATACGACTACATACAGCAATTTGGACGTCAACCGCTACAACGCACGTTGCATCGACGCAGCTGTCAACGTGTTATGTCATCCAGCATGCGATAATATTGTTACTGGAGTAACGAGTCGCTTTTACAAGTCGCTATTCACAAGATATACGAGGGCGGTCCGATAAGTACTTAGCCTCCAAAAGAAAAACGAAAATTTTGGAATGGTGTCGATTTATTTCTCAACATAGTCCCCTTTCAACTCTATACACTTGGCCATACGATCCTCCAACTTCTTGATCCCGCCAGAAAAATACGTTTTCTCCTGAGCTGCAAAGTAGGCTTCTGTGGCGGCGATAACTTCTTCATTCGACTCAAATTTTTGTCCGGCGAGTGACTTTTTCAAGTTGGGAAACAAGACGAAATCACTCGGGGCCAAATCTGGAGAATACGCTAGATGGGGCACGACTTCGTAGCCCAGTTCGACCCACTTGGCCGTGGCAACGGCGCAGGTGTTAGCTGGCGCGTTGTCATGGTGGAAGAGCACCTTTTTCTTCACCAAATGTGACCGTTTGTTTTCGCAATTCGGCGTCAAATCGGCCCAGTAATTCAGCGTAGTAGGGTCCTGTCACCGTTTTGCCCTTCTCAAGGTAGTCGATGAAGACCACACCTTGAGAATCCCAGAAAATGGTGGCCATCACCTTTCCGGACGATGCGACAGTCTTCGCCTTCTTCGGAGCAGGTTCTACGGGTGCAGTCCACTATTTCGACTGTTGTTTGGTCTCTGGTGTGTACCAATGGATCCATGTTTCGTCGACGGTCACAAAACGACGCAGGAACTCCTTCGGATTACGCTTAAACAGCTTAAAACACTGCTCTGAAGTGGTCTCACGAACGCGCTTGTTGTCCGGAGTGCGCAAACGCGGCACCCATCGCGCCGACAGCTTTCTCATGCCCAAAAGTTCATGCAGGATATGACCCACGCGGTCTTTTGAGATGCCTACCGACTCAGCTATCTCGCGCACCTTCAGTCGGCGGTCTGCCAATAGGAGGTCGTGGATTTTTGCCACATTATTGGCCGTGGTAACCGTTTGTGGGGCCCCTGGGCGAGGCTCATCAAAAACCGACGTATGACCACGATTGAACTCGGTGAACCAATTTTTTATGGTTGCCATCGAAGGAGAAGGCTCTCCGTAGACCGCATCTAGTCGCTCTTTGATTTCGCTGCGCGATTTCTCTTCCAAAAACAAGAATCGAATCACCGACCGATATTGCTTTCTTTCCATTTTTAACAGACACACGCATATCACCCGTTTCCTCAAGCGGCCAAAACAAAACCGCGAGCCCGATTCGACTGGACCTTCGCATGTGTCCCTCTAAGAGAGCGTACTTAACGTCAGTATATGTCTCATGCGGCAGACTCGCGCTCTCGCGGTGAGGCTAAGTACTTATCGGACCGCCCTCGTATTTGCAAGAGCGGTTGCAGCGCTGACCAGTCCGGCTCCGAGCTCGAGCAGCGAGCGACTTTCGTCCTCTTCGTCTGGCGCACACGCGCGTCGACAATATGAATTCCGGCAGCCTACAGGTAGCATAACCCCCGGCGGCAAAGGCGCCGTCTTGGCGCATCTAGACGTCAACGTCATTGGGAGAGTAGTGCTGCTTCAGGCGTGCGACGTGTACGGTGTCGCTGGCATGCGGGGTGGAAGAAGACGACGAGGCAGCAGGAGCGATTTCTTAAGTGACGGGATTCACCGCACGAAGCACTCGGTATGGCCCTGTGTACCGAGAGAGCAGTTTGTCAGACAAGCCAAGGTGCCGGGTCGGAGACCACAGCAGAACCAAAGAACCGGGCGAAACGTGTACGTCGCGGTGTCGTTGATCATACCGACGCCGTTGGTTCTCTTGTGAGGTCAGAAGGCGAGTACGAGCGGCTTCGCGTGCATGAGTGGCTCGGCTGATAGCGTCCAGTGGGTATTCAGTGGTCGGAGCGGCTAGCAACGAAAAAACTGTATCGAGGGGCAATGTGGGTTCGCGGGCCGAACAGCAGGAAAAATGGGGAGTAACCAGCCGTGTCATTGCGCGAAGAATTGTAGGCAAATGTCACGTACGGTAGAGCAAGGTCCCAGTCGGAGTGGTCTGCGGAAACATACTTTGAAAGCATGTCAGTTAGGGTTCAGTTCAGACGCTCCGTGAGGCCATTCATTAGCGGATGGTACGACGTAGTGAGCTTGTGCCGCGTTTCACATGAACGCAGGATGTCCGCTATGACTCTCGATAGAATGTGCGGCCACGGTCCGTGAGCACCTGGCGTGGAGCACCGTGTTGCAAGATCACGTCGCGTAGAAGGAATCGGCGTCATGTGTGGCGCAGCTTGTTGGAAGAGCTCGTGTGATGGCGTAGCTTGTGGCGTAGTCTGTGGCCACAGCTATCCACCTGTTGCCAGCAGAACACAGGGGAAAGGGGCCGAGTAGGTCCAAGCCGACGCGGAAGAAGGGTTTGGACGAAATGGCGAGGGGTTGAAGGCACCCAGCCGGAAGCGTCGATGTTGTTTTGCGGAGTTGACATTTCTCACACGCCGTGACGTGTCGTCTGACGGAGCGTACGAGACCTGGCCAATAGAAGCAACGGCGGATCTGGTCGTATGTGTGGGACACACCAAGGTGACCGGCAGTTGGAACGTCGTGAAGTTCGTGGAGTACAGCCGAGCAGAGGTGTTTGGGTACAACAAGCAGCAGGGATGGTCCGTCTGGATGAAAGTTGTGGCAGTATAGTGTACCATTCTGCAGTACGAACGAGCGATGAGATCGGCCCGAAGGTGAGGATTCGAGGCGCGCGATGATAGCCCGTTAGGATGCATCACGGCATTGCTCGTTGGCTATGTGGCTCAGTTGGGAAATGGAGCACACGCAAGCGTCGGTGTCAGGGACGGTGCGCGACTCTTCAAACGGATAGCGAGATAGGCAGTCGGCCTCCTGATGCAGGCGTCCAGACTTGTACGTCACTTCAAAAGTGTACTCTTGCAGTCGCAGAGCCCAGCGATCCAGTCGACCTGTGGGATCCCTTAATGATGAAAGCCAGCAGAGCGTGTGGTGGTCGGTGACTACGGAGAAGTGAGTGCCATATAAATATGGACGGAACTTCGAGACCACCCAGACAAGAGCATGGCATTCTCGTTCGGTGATCGAATAGTTGCGCTCCGCAGGTGTAAGGAGGCGGCTAGCGTAGGCGATAACGCGGTCGTGTCCCTGCTGGCGTTGGGCGAGGACGGCTCCGGTACCGTGACCACTGGCGTCAGTTCGGACCTCAGTCGAGGCGGATGGGTCATGTGGGCCAATATAGGTGGCGTCGTCAAAATTGTGACGAGGTGAGAGAAGGCGGCAGCTTGAGTGGACCCCCAGGAAAATGGAACGTCTTTCTTCGGAAGATCCGTAAGTGGTCGAGCGATTGCTGCAAAGTCTTTCACGAAACGCCGGAAAGTCCCACAAACTCCGAACATCTTTGGCGGATTGGGGTACGGGGAAACTGGTTACGGCACGAATTTCTCAGGGTCCGGCCGCACACGAGAATGCATCAAAGAGGTGGCCCAACACTGTAATCTGTCGGCGGCCGAAGTGACACTTCGACGAGTTCAACTGGAGGCCAGCATTGCGGAAGACGCCGAGAATAGCCGACAGACGCTCAAGGTGGGTCACAAATGTAGGTGAAAATACGAGGACGTTGTCCAGGTAACAAAGACATGTTGACCATTTGAACCCTTGTAGCAGGGAGTCCATCATGCGCTCGAACGTGACTGGGGCGTTGCATAGACCGATGGGCATACCTTGAATTGGTACAGGCCATCGGGAGTGACGAAGGCGGTCTTTTCTTGGTCTTTTTCGTCCACGGCAATCTGCCAATAACCGGAGCGAAGGTCTATGATGAAAAGTAGCGTGTGCCATGGAGACAATCGAGAGCGTCATCAATGTGGGGCATAGGATACACGTCCTTTTTCGTAATTCGATTTAGATGCCGGTAATCGATGCAGAAACACCACGTGTTGTGTTTCTTTTTAACCAGGACGACGGGTGACGCCCAAGGGTTTGATTAGGGCTCAGTAATGCCTTTAGCTAACATCTTTAGTTCTTCTTGAATAATCGGGCGCTCCGATACGGACACCCGATACGGTCGATGGTGAATGGGAACAGCATCACCTGTGTTGATACGGTGCTGCACAAGAGCAGTTTGGCCGAGTGGTCGATTGTCAAGGTTGAAGATGTCGTGGTAGAAGCGAAAAGGCGGATGAGGGCGGCTGATTGCGCTGGGGGGAGGTCTGGGGCGACCATGGGGCGTAATGCCATGTCGAAGCTTGTGGCGTCGGGTGGGCGACAAGGAAGATTGGAGCAATCGTCTGCTGCAAAAGAGGTGACGTGGTCATCGGCTAAGGACCACAACGTGGCGATTAACATGCCTTGAGGGAGAACTTGCTTCGTGAAGCCGAAATTGATCACGGGGAGATGTATCCGGTTAGCGGCTATACTTGTGACGCAGTGAGGCACAGTGATGTCACGCCCCAGAAGGGCATCAGTAATCGGCGTGACGACGTAGTGCCCATCGAACATGGATGAAGTCGTTGTGAATTCGGCGAATGTTAGGGCTTTAGGCGGTAGGCGGATGAAATCTGTGGTAAAGAGGCTGTGTGGAAGGTCGGGATGAATATCCGGCTGAAGAGGAAGGTCCAAGCAAAGAGTACCAGCGGAACAGTCAATCAGGGCAGAAGGGTCGATAGGAAGTCCATCCCAGGATGAGGTCATGATGACAATTATGGAGCACCGTGAATAGGACAGGAACGTAATGGTCGGCGATGCTTATGCGAGCTGTACACATTCCAGTGACAGGAACAGTTCGGCCATCGGCGAGGCGTACAGCTTTTGTAGTAGCAGGCGTGAGGACTTTTTTCAGTCGGCGACAAAGACGAGCACTGAATATGGACACGTGAGCTCCAGTATCGACTAGAGCCGTCAAAGAATACCGTCCACATACACATCAATGAGCTTAGTGTTCGTAGGAAGCGTCAACGAGGATTTGGTTCAGAAGGAGATGATGCAGCACTACCTCCAGGAGCTGCACGATCTAGTTTTCCGTCGGGCACGATGTAAAGTTGGTCGGTGGGAACGATGGCCTTGAGGGGACGGTGAACGAGCAGGAGGGCAGCTGTTAGGTGTGTCACAAGCAAACTGGCTATAAGAACGAGCAGGTACACAGGGATGCCCGCGACCAAGGTGGCCAACATGAGCGCAAGCGACATGGTTAGCCGGCCGGCATCAATTTATCTGAGCATCGCAAGCCGTTAATGATCACGCCCAACATCGACGTAAGCGACGTGCTCGTTTATGGAAACATGGGCAGCTTGTGGTACATCGAGCGTGTTGAACACGGTGACCTCTTGCGATTGTGGCTTGAATTTCCAACGTCCACAATAGGTATTGTCGTCTCAGGCAGGACGAAGCACGTCACTGCCTGACACCCTCAATAGAAGTGAAATGAGTGCGCGTGGGACTGCGAACCACCATAACTACGACATACGACAGAAAAATATCTTGTGTAAGAGGGCACAGTTTCTCCTTGCGCAAACAAACGTCATATGTACTATATGAAGGAAAGTGTTAACTTTAAGGCTCGTTTTTTTTTCTTTGTTATACACAATATTAATGAGCACTAACAGACAATAATGGCAAGGAAGTATAGGGGATGTTATTAGTAGTAAATACAAGGTAAATGTGAACAAAAAGTGGACAATAAGTTCGTAATAAGTTCACGTGCTACGTGACGCCAACAGGCAGAAAAACGCTCCCACGTTTAAATGTACATATATACCCTATAAAGTGGACGGGCGGATGGCCGCCGCGCTAGCTCAGTTGGTAGAGCCAACGGACGCGTTATTCGAAAGTGGCAGGTTCGGTCCCTGCCCGCGGCAAGCTATCTTTTCGTCCACTTTTCTTTCTTTACATTACCTTACATTTACTACTAATAACATCTCCTATACACTCCTTGGCATTGTTGTCTGCTAGTGCTCATTAACATAGGTACATATATGTCACACAGGGCCACATACACCCGGTAGTCTTCGGACACGACAAGCTCCATCCACTGAAGTTGGTCTACGTAGCACTTTCCAGGGCTACCAACATAGACGGTCTCTACCTCACCAGCGCAAAAGGTTACTCTTGCTTCCGGAATATCGCCGGCTCTATCGACACAGTCTGTCGACGACATGACCCGGCTAGCAAACAGGCCTCTAGACAATCTCTTGGACCGGGCTACCACCTTCATTCAGTGCCACAACCACAACAATCACCTCCCGCTCGCCGCTCTCTACGTGCAGACTGTGCACACCCATGTGCACGATCTCCTCAAAAGACGCTATGTTCACAAATAACTGAGGCTCGCGAAATAGACAAGGCAGGATCCTTGTGAGTAAGCGCTCCTTCAATCCTATTAAAAAAAATAGCGAATTTTCGTCATCATGTTGGGGATGAATTTTATGTTCTGGAGAGGATGGCACAGTAGCGCACGTGCTTGTGGTAAGGGCTTCATAGTTGTTCTTGTTCCCTTTTTTTGGGCGATATCATGGCTGATTTTCATGGTTTTTCATAAATAGGCAAGCTCAACCAATAAGGAACCGTTAGTTGTAGTCAGAACACTGTCCCATGTCTTTCTTGTGTTTCGTTTCGTTTGTGCTGTTTTTACCTTTGATCTGTTCACAGAAATTGGAGTGTTGGCACTTTCGGAAACTTGAACCGATGAGTCCATTGCGTTCACGGCATTCCATTGTGTCGTTTACAGCAAGCTGCTTCATTGCTGCTGCGGCAGCGTGGGTACATATAAGAACACGGCGATGCGGAACTTCAACGTAGGCCGCATCCCACTTCACCGCAGCCAGACACAAAGCACACACCAACAAGCAGCGGAATCGGCGAGGTCTGTGTTGCACAAGAAACTCAGAAACTCGCAATAACAAAGACATTGCGCTCGCCGCCATCTACAGGAGAACTGTGAAGAACAGTGGCGTGCCAACGCGTTCGCGAGTGGCGGGCTGCTGGCGTCGCTCACTCCGCCCGCCGTATATATATATATATATATATATATATATATATATATATATAATATATATATATATATATAATATATATATATATATATATATAATATATATATATATATATATATATATGTGTGTGTGTGTGTGACGCTATGAATGAGAGACGGGCCGTGGCACAGACGCCATACTTTTATTCTATTCACGCTCACTTCTTCCTCGTCGGCTTCTACCAGCCATCCCTGCCTTCTTACGTCACATGATTCCCCCTCCCCCCGAAAGAGGGCGTGAGTTACAAACAACAACGAAAAGTAAACAAGGAGACTCGCATAGGGGAAAAAGGTCCAAACATGCAGAAAAAATATTCAGGGTGGGCAGCAGTCCGGTTATATCTAGGAGAGCTCTGGTGGTCGAGGCTGGCTGTTGCGCATTGGATGACATAAGCATATTCTCCACATGGACACTGATAACACAGCTTGATCTCGTGTGAGAAACGAACGGTGGGGCACCTTGTAGCATCGGCACATCGGGTGTCGTGTGCGTTGCATCCTTTGCCGTGACTGGTACCCATGCAGTGCGTGCAGTTTGCGTGTTTGTTGACCGAGGTTGATGGGGCGATGACCGTTCCTTCCGGAATAGAAGGTGTGGTTTGGCGTCTTTGTCGTCGTTCTGTGTGCTTTTGTCTCAGTCGCTTTGGTCGTAGGCTGAATCGTGATCTCTGCTGGAGAACACTTGCTTGACTATCCCTCTTGCGAAAATGTCTTGCATGTGATGTCTTGTTTGTCTTGACACCTTGAATTTGTCGTCGCTTCAGTTGACTCGCTTGTAAACGTCTTCCTTTAATCCGTGAGTGTTGTTTCGATGTCTTTAGCTTTCCTTGTCGGACAACATGTCGCTTAACATGGCCGATTTGCTTGGGCTTGTCTCGTTGATGTTGCGGCCGATGTTGCGGATGTGGTATTCTTTTCAGAACATGACTTTCCTTTTCGTCGTGAGGTTAATGCAGTATTCAATGGGTCGTTGGGCACAAAGGGCTAATGCTTGGCGTGTTCGGGCATTGATGGTGGTATGTCAGAATTATTAGAAAGCTTTTCACAGGGTTCTACGACGCCTTTCACTACGAATGCTTCTGGCAGTTGGCAGCGTGCGAGGTTCGATGCACCTGAGCCTTCGGGATTGCTTCGACTCTCGCGTATGTTGGTGCTGATCAATCGTGAGGGTGACTCAACATTGCTTCTCCTTTCAAGTGGGTGAGCATTAGACGACGATACCGCAGCAGAGATGTCTCGGTTAGGTTCCGGTTGCGAATGCTGGTAACACTGCGTAAGTGTTGAATAAAAACCTTGTGGCCAAAGACACCTCTTGGACTCGTCCTGGCGTGACTGGGTATTTTCCCGATGCGTAAGCTGCTCCATCCTAACCTCAGCGTGCTTGTGAGGCGGGCAGTGGACATTATGAGCAATCGAAAAGCCAAGTGACGGAAAACCAGGTGGCGGGCCACGGATGCGAGGTGAGGAACCACGTGCATCGGGTAGGTCAGTAACACCTCGAGTGCTGTAATGCTGTGACGGCTGAGAAAAGGCCGATTTCTCTGCACATGGGAAGCCTGGTGGAAAGCTGGGTCTTTGAGGTAAAGGACCTGGATGTCTTTTAGTGAAGGAATGCTTTAACTTGTTGCTTGGAAATTCAAAGGTCGTGCTCGTCGTCGTTTGACTATGATGGTAGCTACGAAGGGAATGCTTGTTACTGCGACGACAGAGTTGAAATGTCCTGAGTTGGTGGGTAATAGGCGAGTCTTCATGGTATCGTTTAAAGCGAGCGATCATTTCTTCTTTGATTTTCTTCCAAGATTCTTCGTTCTGAAAGATGTGTGTGAGGTAAAATTTGAAAGCCTCACCGGTGACGTAGTCGTTAAAGTTGGCGACCTTGTCCCGTTCCGACCATGATGCAGCGGAAGCGTGGCGTCCGAAGAGGTTGAACCAATCCTCCACGGGTCTATCGTCCGCTGATCCGCCCTACTTGGGGATGTCAAGGTCCACCGATGATGCCGCCATGAAGCTGGTCACTGTATGCTGCTAGGATGTGCTTCGGTGGTCCATGTATGGTCACGGCGTCTTGTTCAGAACTTTGTCGATGATGCGTGGGCAATGAAGTGGCTGCCAGGTCTTTATCCTGTCGACTTGTGTGACGCTATGAATGAGAGACGGGCCGTGGCACAGACGCCATACTTTTATTCTATTCACGCTCACTTCTTCCTCGTCGGCTTCTACCAGCCATCCCTGCCTTCTTACGTCACGTATATATATATATAAATATATATATATATATATTGTAAGGATGGCAGCGCCGCTGGGGGGGGGGTGATTTTTAAAAGGAAGAAGGAAATGAAAATGAAAATTGGGTGTAGAGTGCACGATAACTGTCTCTCAAGCGAGGACACCTCAACCGATACACTCACGGGGGACTGGGGATTGAAGGGACAGTGAGAGTGAAAAGAGATGGTAAAAGAAGAAAAAAAAGACAGGTATGAGTGGAAAAAAAAAGGTGAGGGGTGGGCAGGAGAACGGGCGTCCGAGTCACCGTGGTGAGCGGCTAGAAAATTCGTTCGACTAGGCCGGCATCCTCGAGAAAAGCGAGTAGGGCCGCAAGGGCTGATCGGCGACGGTGCACGTGGCCGGTGGGATGGAGCAAGTCCTGTAGGGTCGCACACGGCAGTCCGACGAGTCGGTACTTCATGACGAGCCGCTTCCGCGCGGTGTTGAGAGAAGGGCAGTCAAACAATAGGTGGCACAGGGTTTCGATCACGCCGCAATCGGTGCAGTTCGGTGCAGCGGCGCCGCGAAGACGATGCCTGCGTTCCGCGGGCCACACTGACCCGGTCCTCAGGGCGAGAAGAAGCGCGCGCTCGCGGCGAGTGAAACCAGTGGCTGGGATGGGAGGAGGGGGGTGTCCGGCGGCGACCCGTGCGTCCGGATGCTCGCGCACCAGCTCCCGGCGAAGGTTGTTGCGTGCCGAGTCGAACGAGCTGGCGTAATCTGTCAGCGAAGTCTCGGCGGAGTGTGCTCGTTTTGCGAGCTCGTCTGCAGCCTCGTTGCCCGCGATGCCGACGTGTGAAGGAAGCCACTGAAGGACCACGTCACAGCCTCGTTCCTGGAGGGCCAGCAGGCTGAGAGCGGCGCGCTGAGCAAGAAGGGGGCCCCGTTCCTCCCTCGCGAGCTGGCGCAGGGCAGGTTTCGAGTCGCAGAAGATTGCTGCGCTAGAGACGGCCGGCGAATTGCGCAGGAGGTCTGCAGCCAGCTGGAGCCCGACTAGCTCAGCTGTTGTTGAGGATGCACAGTATCGCAAGCGGCACTGTCGTTCCGAGCTGAGCTGAGGGGCTATGCAGGCGGCCGCGGCTGAGCGATCCTCTAGGACGGACCCATCGGTGAACACTTGCGTCCTCCCGGCCAGGTTCTCATACATCCGCGCCGCGGCCTCCTGAGCAATGGCACTGAGGGGGGTGTGGCGTTTGGATCGAATGCCCGGCAGGTGCATGTTCACTCGAAGGGGCACTCGACGGTGAGGGGGTGGCCAGCGCGAAAGGCGTGCGGGATCGTCAGCCACAACACCGTCGTACACGTCGATAAGTTGACCGACACGTGAGTTTGGCACAGCACGTAACCGCGAGAGGAGGGGACCTGCATCAGGCGCTCGGTGGAGACGCTGCAAGTGGCACAATGCGCGCAGGTCCGCCGTGAGCGACGCAGGCCACGCACGAGCCTCCGTGAGGGTCTCGGCCACACGAGAGCCACGAGGCATTCCGTGACACATGCGGATGACTCGGCGGTGGTCCTGGTCGATCAGTCGCCACTGTGGCGCCTGGAGTTTGCAGATCGGCAGTGCGTAGTGGATGGCAGACAGAGCCATCGCCTCGTAGATGGTGCAGGCGAAGGCAGCGGGGCAGCCGTTGCCGCCTGCGAGTAGCTGGCGCACGGCCGATTCCACGCGACGCGTCGTCTGGCGTACACGTCGCACCGCCGGGGATTGTCTATCGTCAGGCCGAGGTAGCGGACGTTGCTACTCCAAACTATTGGTGCACCATCCAGCTGAAGGCACGGAAGACGTCGTCGGGCTTCAGCACGGGTGTGGACGACTAGGACCTCGGTTTTCGGCGCCGAGATCGTGAGGCCGATGTTTCTCACGAAGGCGGCCAAACATTGGAGGGCCTCCTGCATGCAAGCGCGCACCACCGAGCACTTTCGGGTCGGTCCACGCACATACAATGCGACGTCATCAGCGTACATCACTGCGCGAACAGGGAACACAGCCGTTTCTGGTAGGCACTTGACGAGCGGCGCGAGTACCAGATTAAACAAAAACGGGCTGAGGACGCTGCCCTGTGGGACGCCACAGCTGACAGATCGCGGCGCACTTGTCGCCCCGCCCACGCGCACAGTAAACGTTCGGTCAGTGAGGAAGGCCTGAACGTAGTTCAAGAGTTTGCCCTCAACACCTAGCGCGCGCACGGCACTGAGGATAGACGAGTGGGGGAGCGAGTCGAAAGCCGACTTTATGTCAAGGAGGAGTAGGATGGCCATTTCTCCATCGTGAAGGGCTTGCTCGAGGGTGCTCACGACTGCAGCAATGCAGTCGATGGTCGCGCGATGTGGCCGGAATCCACACTGCTCTGGTGGGAAAGCGTTGCGCACCTCCGCGATCCACTGTAGCCGGCAAAGGGCCATCTCCTCCATAGTTTTGCCCGCCACAGAAGTGAGGGAGATGGGCCTGTATGACGTCACCGAACGCGGCGGTTTGCCTTGTTTGAGGACAGGGATCACAGTCGCGGAACGCCATTCTTCCGGGAGGACAGCACTGGAAAAAACTCTGTTGAATGCATCCAACAAGAGTGGGCGCTGGGAGGCATCCAGGTTTCTCAACAGCTGATGTGTGATTTTGTCCGCTCCAGGGGCGCTGCGCTTGCGCTTTCTGAGGAGAACCCGTTCCAGCTCGTAGAGGGACAAGTCTTCCTTGCAGAGAGAGCGAATGTCAGCTGAGGTGATGGGATCCACGGGAGGCAGGGGACGGAGCGGGGGTGCGGCGTTTGTCGTGACACCGCCAGCGCTCCCCGCTCTAGAGGGGGAAGGAGGCGCGAAAGAGGCGGCAAGCAGTTCAGCAAGCTCCCTTTCAGTGATGCCCTGCGCAACGGCTATGGCGAGCACTGGGTAGCGCGACACTTTCGGGTTTATCAGGACGCGCATGATGTGCCAGCCGCGGCGACGTCGGCGTGGGTCACTCAGAGAGGAACAGACGCCCGTCCAGCTGCGGTCGCGTAGACGCTGCGCGTGCCGCCGGCACACAGCGTCGAGTCGGTTGTACTCTGTCCATGTGCCGGGGACCGAGGAGCGCAGCGCCCGCCGCTGTGCTCGTTGGCGCACTGCGCGGAGGTTGAGCAGCTTGATGTCAGGGCAGGGCGTGCCGGCGGGAACAACACAGCGCGTTGTCGCACGCTCAGCACAGTCCGCGATGCGCGAAAAGAAATCATCACTGCTCTGTACGCTCGCGCACAGGTCACGGAAGAGTGGCCACCGTACAACACTGTATTCACGAACGGCACCACGGCTGGGGTGGCACGGAAGGAGTGTGATCGGGTAGTGATCAGAACCAGCAGTGTCAGCGTGGCGTTTCCATTCGTAGGAGCAGCGTTCTGACACCAGCGCCAGGTCAATCACTGTCGAGGCCGCACTGCGACGGATGAAGGTGGGTTCCCCGGAGTTTAGTACGAGGAGTCCCACCGAACTGATCGCGTCGCATAGGTCCCTACCGCGCGCATCCGTGGTACGGCAACCCCAGCTGACGTGGTGCGCGTTGAAGTCTCCACACAGTACGTGGTCACGCGCGAGCACGGCGACAAGGCGCGGCACAAACGCGCAGCTGGCTGCGACGACTAGGCGCACATAAACACTCGCGACAGAAGTGTCCACGCCGTCCACACGGACTGTGGCAGCAACGCACTCACTCGTCGCACAGCATAAATGTTCTGTGGGGACAAGCACATGAGCGAGTGTACGGAGCGCGAGCGCGCGCTAGGCTACTGGAAGACGAGGGAGAGGAAGTGAGAGAATAGAACAGCCGGCCCAGGAACGGGCGTTGTCTCCTGTTTCTTCATTACAATGGCGCAGTCGTCGAAAGGCTTCGGCAAACCCCAGCTGTTAGCTTGAGGCAACGCGTCTTCCAGAGGAACGCCGTCACGCTTCCTCGCTGATGGAACCCGCAAGTAGATCACCGCGGCAAGCATCCATCCCACCACCAGCGGACGGCGTCCAGGCCTCCATTGTGGTTCCGGGGAACTACTTGTCCGGTGACGTGCTCCTTTGCGGCAACATTGCACACGGGCTATTCTCGCCCAGGGACGGCATACATGCCTCCTCGCCACCACCTGCCAATCTGTCGGCGCTTCAGGCACCGTCCGTGGACGGCGTCCAGGCCTCCTCGGCGGCTCAAGCCTCCTTCATCGACGCCGCAGTACCAGTTCACGACAAGCCATCGCACGGGTACCGGTTACCTCGGAACGCGGTTGACGCTTCCAACGGCCAGGACCCCGGGAATGCCGTCCACGCTTCCCGCAGCGACAACGGCTTACTCATTACTTCATCGGCACCCGAGCCGCTTAGGGGTGCTGTCCAAGCTCCCTCGGACAAGGGTCCCTCCTCTATAAGTACGCTGATCGTATCATACTCCTCGGACGTCACCACAGGCACCACGCGCGGATCGCCCGAGAGCGCCGCCGAGCTTTCCGCCACCATCGCACGACTCCGAGTCACGGTGAACGCCTTACCAGCGTCAATCTCCGTGCTATGTCCTGCCGCCTTGGCAGCACTGCACTCGCTCAATGCCGCGTTGGCCGCCGCCGCCTCGCGATGCCATGAAGAAAGCTCACCCGAGAGCCGCAGAGAGCTGCGGTGTGCCCTCACGGAGCTCTCATACCAACTCGACTGGTTGGCGTCGTCATGCCCCGGAGTTTCGCCTACCGTAGCACCATCACCGGCTGCCTGCGAACTACCGGAATTCCGCGGCTTCCAGGACGACGTTTTCCTTTGGATTGACACCATCAACTCGCTCGGCACCCGCCACGCCTGGACGGACCATCAAAAATGGATGATTGCCATCGACAGCCTTCGCGATGCCGCTAAGGCATGGCATGCCTACGAGGGCGTCAGGCAGCCATCCTGGTCGGCATGGTGTGCAAAAATCACAAATCTTTTTCGTCCTCTTTCACATGCCTGTGACCCTATCTCCCCAGACCCACTCTCGACCGTGCATGGGGGCTGTGAGGCACACCACTTCGACGGCGCGGCTCGGGCGTGCACAAACCTGCCCTCCGCCCGAGATCACGAGGCACAGCGCTTCTATGATGTAGCTGTGCCCTTCACCAACGTGCCCTCTTTCGGGCGAGCTCACGTGGAGCACCAGCTCGATGGTTCATCGGAGCCCTCCAGCCCCTAGACAGAAAGCTTCTCAGGCTGCCTTACCAGTGACGTCACACGCACGTGCTCCACTCCGCTGTTATTCTCAGTCTCTGCGCCGGAACCCGGCGCCATAACATCACTGAGAGAGGCTGAGACCATCCCTCATCCAGCGCAGTTGGTGGATCCGGCCCCAGATTCGCCTTCGCTGGGGCACATGCAGATACCAGCTCCTCTCGTGCTTGCCACAGCTACAGTAAAGGCGCCGGAAGAGCACAAGCCACCCATCGCTTTGCTCGCTGACGAAGGTCTTGAGGAGCATAACCTCGGCGCTGAAGATACCCGCAGCATACACCCCAACGAAAGCTTCGCTGAATGTCCCGCGGCAGCAACGACCGGCCGCGAGCAGGGTTCTCTCCCACTGATGAGAGAGGCTACGTGGGTACTCCCCACACCACACAAGACCACCCACAAGCCACAGAAGTCGGCGATGCCGCCTCCAAACTCGCCATTGCTTGAGCACGGAGCGGCCGGATGTTCTCGTACCTGACTATGCCCTCCCTCAGACAAGGAAACCAAAAATTTGGGGGCATGTTCAGTTGCCCTCCATGTGGAGCCTCAAAACAGTGGACGCCCGTTACTCGATAGCGCGGTACGTTCCACCTCGCTCGTGTGGTTGGAGAGCGTCGACGAGATTTCGTCCGTCAGCTGAAAAGCAGCGGCGACGCGCGCAACGACAGAACAGACGGTCTCTCTGCGGTGACAACACATCAGTGCAGTCATCCACCGTTCATCGTGAACCTCCTACAGTGCGTCAAGAAATGCAACGAGAGAAGCGACAGCGGCAGCTACGACCTTCCCTCAATAGCCAGTGCGGCCGCCGGAAACATCTGCACTCCAACATACCCATTCACAGCTGAACCGATATCTACAAAGACCGCCAAGGAGCAGTCAATTTCGCCCGCCAGAGACATTTCGGCAGGTCGTCATGCCACGTCGCAGTCGTGGCCGAGTGTAAGGATGGCAGCGCCGCTGGGGCGCGAGCGCGCGCTAGGCTACTGGAAGACGAGGGAGAGCAAGTGAGAGAATAGAACAGCCGGCCCACGAACGGGCGTTGTCTCCTGTTTCTTCATTACAATATATATATATATATATATATATATATATATATATATATATATATATATATATATATATATAGTTATTTATATCAGATGACTTGCTTTTCAAAACTGCTTTAAATCAAGGAAGAATCTGCACAAACAGATTATGCAGGCTGGGCCGCCGTATACTGCGACAACACAGCAGTGTTTAGTAATATTTTAGAAATTTTACCGTGAAGTTTAAAAAGTACACCCAAATTTAACCTGATCATCTGAACATTCCATCCGCAAACTTTGGCGTTGTCGATATATTGAGTATGAAGAACCTGCTATGATTCTAGTACTTTAAATTCTCACTTATTAAACAAAACATGTGGCTGACGAAGCAAGGTACTTCGCAGAAGTCTTCAGGATAAACCGAGTGCAAATTTCTTTAGTGTTAGAGCCCTCTAATATAAGGTCTTTCTTAAGAAGAAGACTAAGTTCAGTTGGTTAATACTTAAGTAAACCACGTTGAGCTGGTTGTGTATAGTTATAACATTATTAATGACTACGAATTTTTATATACTAGGTGTCGTTCCTTACCCTCCTACTTTCCCCAGCTTGGGATGTGGGTGGACGGAAAAGCGGTGAAGTGGCCCTTTACTACTCCCCTCCGGTTCCTCCAAGTAAATAGCCTACGTAAACTGTGTACGCTCAAATTTTCCTTGAAAAAAGGTAGGCGATTATAACGTTAAACTACCCCGCATTTTTTCCTTCCGTATAGGCCCTTAGCTGTTAATGATTGGTCGAAATTTTCTGGGTTATGCTCACCGCACCTGCTCATAAAACGACGCAACAAATGGCGCGCAAGTGATCCACTGCGCAATTACCACGTACGCATGACTGCGTTAAAAAATAATAATAATGACCTATTTTCAATACGGCGTATCGTTTGTCATTGGTTATTCGCTGTTCGTTAAAAATGTTCAGTGTGCCATAAAATCGCCTCCAATTGTTACGCGACGTCACAAGTCTGCGAAAACTCGCGGCGTTAATATTAAGTGTGCACAATAAGCAGTACATTACTGTGCTGAACAATAACTCATTTTTTTTTTCGGAATAGCCAGACAGTGTCTCTATCTGAACGTAATTTAAAAAGGCTGCCCGCCAATGACATTGGAAGCGGGGGAGCTTATAGCAGCGGGCGAGATGGATTCATATGTGTATGATAGATACTTTCTTTTGTAGTATAACGATGCTGAGGTGTTTTTGCGCGTGTACCTGTGAACTCATCGTTGCTAATAAAGAGGTAGAGAGACAAATAAACATAGGAACAGACACAATCCTTTGCAGGTAGGCAGCCTTCTTAGTGCAGAAAACCGTGGACTCTGATCATCTCCTTGGTGAGGTACAGTTCCGTACCAACTCGTTCGCGAGTGGGGGGGGCTGGCGTCGCTCACTCTGTGTGTGTGTGTGAGTGTGTGATTTAAGCTGATTTTTTATATTCATAGAGCTGATCAGAAACTGTTTGTTTTAATCAATGAAGAATCTGCACAAACAGATTGTGCAGGCTGGGCCGCCCTATACCGCGACAACACAACAGTGTTTCATAACATTTTGGAAATATTACCGTGAAGTTTAAAAAGTACAGCCAAATTTAACCTGATCATCTGAGCATTCCATCAGCACACTTCCCAGTCTTAGTTTGGCGTTGTAGATACGATGAGTATGAAGAAATTGCCATGGCCCTTGTACCTGAAAGTCTCACTTATTTAACAAAACATGTGGCTGACAAAGCAAGGTACTTCGCAGAAGTCTTCAGGATAAGCCGAGTGCCAATTCCTTTACTGCTAGAGCCCTCTAATATAAAGTGTTTCTTAAGAAGACCAAGTTGAGTCGATTAATACTTAACCAAACCACATTGAGCTATTTGTGTATAGTTATAAGATTATAACCGACTACGAATTTATGTACTATAGTCGGATACAACTTTAGAAGGCAGGAGAGGCCCCGCCCGGACGACCGAAGCGCGGCGGCCGATCGCCTCCACGACTAAAGAAATAGTCCCGCTCATGCCCGCGCCGATGTTCTCCGAAGGCGGAGCCACCGGCCGTCCCGCTCATGACGTCAATCCCGAGTGCGCGCCCGTTGGTGCAGGCTTGTGTTCATCCGCCTTTGAGGAGGAAATGCCGCTGCCTTGTAAAGTTGTATCCGACTATAGGTGTCGTTCCTTGCCCTCCTACTTTTCCCAGCTTGCGTGGGGGGTGGACGAAAAAGCGGTGAAGTAGCCCTGTACTCCTCCCCTCCGGTTCCTCCAAGTAAATAGCCTACGCAAACTGTGTAAGCTAAAACTTTCCTTGAAAAAATGTGGGCGGTTATAACGTTAAACTACCCCGCATTATTTCCTTCCGTATAGGTCCTTAGCTGTTAATGATTGGTCGAAATTTTCGTGGTCATGCTCACAGCACCTGCTCGTGAAGCGACGCAACAAATGACGCGTAATTGATCCACCGCGTAATTACCACGTACGCATGACTGCGTAAAAAATAATAATAATGAACTATTTTGAATACGGCGTATTGTTTGTCATTGGTTCTTCGCTATTCGTCAAAATTTTCAATGTGCGATAAAATTGCCTCCTTGTTACGCGACGTCACAAGTCTGCAAAAACTCGCGGCGTTAAATTAGGTGTGCACAATAAGCAGCACATTACTATGCTGAACAATAACTCAGTTTTTCCGCAATAGCCAGACAGTGTCTCTTTCTTAACGTAATTTAAGAAGGCTGCCCGCCAATCACATTGGCAGCGGCTGCTTATAGCAGCGGGCGAGATGGATTCATATGTATATAATAGATACTTTCAGTTGTAGTATAACGATGTTGAGTTCTTTTTGCGCGTGTACAACTATCTGTCAACTCATCGTTGCTGACAAAGAGGTAGAGAGAGAAAAAAACATTATTAAAAACAGACACAATCCTTTCCAGGTAGGCAGCCTTCATAGTTCAGAAAACCGTGGACGCTGATCATCTCCCTGGTGAGGTAGATCAAGTAACGGGGCAGACTTGAAAGCTGGGCTTTTCAATGTGCTCGAGTGCACTGCCTTGTTACAAGCAGCGACGATCGCTGCAGGCTACCATATGATAAGCCAAGTGAAGCAGGCTAATCGGAGACTAAAGTGGAAATCTATTTCAGCCGTCCTGGCTTAGCACCACTAAAATACTGGACACTTCTACATACTCATCAGCTCACAGCAGCTTGAATATGGAGCATTGGCAATGCTATTCGTTTTCAAAGAAAGAAACTGAATTTCCTGAAAAAGGAGAGCGTTTGATCGAGCTATAAAACCTTTACTCGTTCCCGCCCATATTTGCGTCGCGGATTACTTAAATTTCAGGCCAGGTAGAACAAAATAAAATCATGAAAAATTGCTGTAATGTTATAGAGCCCCTGCTGAGCGATAGCCTCCTCTGCAATGCTCGAGCACAAGACGCACAAGCATGGAATAGGCAGCCCGCACCGCACGTAGCCTACACTGCGTGGTCATGACACACGGAGGACAGTCGTCACAGCAGGATTGTAGGAAAAATTTTATTACAATATTAAGTTATTGCTGCGGTCAAGTAAAACTTTGCCTGACTTTTAGTTTCCCAGTCTGCAGCCGACAATAACCACTGTCGAAAGTGGGGGGGCGGAACATTTCTCAGTGGGGGGGTTAGCGCCCCCCTAGCCCCCCCCCCCCCGGTAGATACGCCTATGCTTGAATTAAATCTTTATTCGGTAAAGGCATCCGAGCTGCGGAGCGGAAGGTAATGCTAGCCAGAGTAGAAGGCAACAGCAAACCCGATCGCCAGGTACGGAATGGTTCAGTGGCATTCCTCATACTGTACTGGCGAGAGCCATAGCGCCAAGATAGAATGGACAAGGTGAGAAGGCCGAGCACCAATTTCCAAGTGAGCTTTGTGTTCCCCAAATGAGAAAATTAGTCGGCCAAGACGGAATGATACTCGAATAAAAAAATGTTGCATTGGATTAGCTCGGCTATACCAGGATAACATAGCGTTATCAAAGGGTCAGCTGATTGTTCTTAGCTTTCCTGATTGTCTAGGATTAGCTTGATTATCATGCTTACTGCTGCTCCAATGACACACACATGGTATACATATTATGTGGCACATGTATATTTATTTTGCCAGGCAACTACTTCGGGATCCGATGAGTTAAGCTTCTCCGTTCTTCTGCGCCGTTGAGCAGCATTTGCGCTCTACTTCTCCATGGCTAAACCACACTGGCAAACGCCAGTCAGAGGCGCTATCAAGCGGCTCCAGCGCAGTGTTAGACGGCGACTGCACAGCGGAGGCGAATAGCTGCGCGCGCTCCGGCGCCAGTACGTCTACCTCGGCTACGACGTCACTCCTCTGGGAAGCGCAGACCGGCGGCAGCGAGTTGCGCGCGGCAGCGGCGGAGTGCGCGGGAGGTGCCGGTTCCGATGCGCCAGCTGTGGGACATCACTGATCCTCGCGCATGCGCAGCACGGCTCTTGCGGAGCAACGCGAAACTGGCTTGGCTAGGCCAGTGTAGCTAACGCTACAAAACTTGAAGGGCGCTTGAGCTTTGCCTTTAAGAGCGAAACGCGATAGCTTAATCGGGCCCCGGTAGCATCTTCTTCTCTTTCGCTTGCCACCCTTCGCTTCTCAGTAGACACCTCAACCACGTCTCGAGGAAAGGAGCGTCTGTTTTCCTGTCTGTACTCGCGCCAGTCCCTCGCCTGCTGAGTATGAGGTGGGGCTTTGTTCGCTTTCCCATTTTCTGTGCCTCGAGTATGTATCTTGGTGTTCCGCTGGGCGTCGGAGAGGCGGGGCATGTACAGCGGCTCGGCTGGTCATACCTCGAGCCAGCGATCCTTTCCTTCCACTCCGGTGTGTGCCGGACACCAGACTATGGCGTGGTGCATGTCGAGACTTCATCCCAGCACGCGGAGGCCCCAGCCGGTATGACGCCCCGAAGGAAGAGTCGGCATGCGTCTATATACGGGGAATGACTCCTATTCCCAGCGTCTCGGATATCGTCGGCTTCCACTGTGGCGCTTCATTTTGTGAGCGCTGATGCTGCGGTAACCGGCCTAGCACGATTCGTCGCCACTGAAGCTTACGTGGGAGCCGCCGTCTCACTTCGGGAATATAGGCCTGGGTCTATGAAGTATGTGTTTGCGTCCGCTTGCCTTTTGCGAAGGGCGGCAGCTCGAGCCTGTCGCCCACACTTGCGCAGACTTACCAAGATATTTCCCAAAAAACACAGCGACAAACGTCCGCGGTGCGACTCCACCACGGCACTGGAACACATAACATAGCAGGGCACACAGCGTCCGGCACATGCCGCCTCGCCGCTAATTAAGGACAGACTCGTAAATTGGTCGTGGGAGGCGCGACTCTCCAACAAGGGCTTGGGAAGTCAATTGGCGACCCTTGGCCAGGCCCAGCTAGCCGCGATTGCCTGTGGAGCCCTGGACGAGGGGCTCCACTCACCGTGACCAAAACGCCTTATGTTTATTAAAGATGCCTCTCTCTCTCTCTCGATGTTAGATTGGCCATAATAAATATAAGAATATCGAAACATACAAGCACTGACGCAATACACACACGGAGCGCTGACCTTCAACAACATTTAATAGCGAAGCGATGACCATATAAGACTGGCCATTTTGAACTTTCGTTAGTGAAGTTGCCAAGTGTCCACTGGGCCATAATTCATCATTCTGCGATTTAGCTAAGTACCCACTACGCAGAATAACAAATAGATGGACGAGTTTGTTCGGGTTCGGCGCATGTCCTTTATTCTTTCTTGTCCTTTTGTAGTCGTCCCAGCGCTGCCTTTTAACGCGATTGCGTTAAACAGCTCGTTCCGCAGAAATTCCGGTGTCTTCGTCTGTGTCGGTGTCGTTGGTTGTAACCGAAAAACCAGCGAAACCAGTCCGTGACCGAAAAATCAAGAAAGATGCAAATAAAATAAATAATAAACAATCTTAGGTTCGAGTGAGAATCGAACCCCGGCCGTCTGCGTGGCAAGCAGGTGTTCTACCACAGAGCCACTCCATTGCTTGGAGCTGCACTGATATTAACTTTAGGGCTTCACAAACATGCGCGTCCTGTGTACAGGTGTCACAGTACGAGATGTAATATCGCAGTAAAACGGGGTACAAGCGTATATTGCCATCGGGCGTCACACCATGTGAACTGCATAACGAGTTGGTGGTTTAAAGCCGGCCACCCATTACAAAAGGCACGCACTTTACTGCGCGTATTCCCTTACGACACGTGGTGCGTGCATCGCAACTTCGGAAAAGTATGAATTGCTGCTGGTATAAAGCATGCCACCCATTACAAAGGGCATACACATTAGTGCGCGCATTCTCTTACACACACGTGGTGGGTACACTGTTGTTATAACAGTGTTGTTGAAGAGGGCGGAAACCTTTACCTTTACTACTACAGGTATAAAATCCTTGTGGAACACACCAAGTTTACAGCACACACGACTGCATAGACTGGACCCGTGTCGTCGACTTCGGCCTCCGTCTGGACTCTCTCGACTCGAGGCAACGGCGCTTTGCCGACTGTGGCTTGGTGTTGCTTTCACTAAATATCTTGCCGTCCGAGTCGGCATGGCAGACAGTGCTGCTTGCAGCCAGTGTGACAGCGAAGAAACGATAGACCACTTCCTTTGTCGCTGCCCTCGCTACAGCTCGCGCAGACTGTCGCTAGCTGCAGTGTTGGCCCGCCTTGACGACAGACCCCCGTCGGAACAGTCAGTGCTAGAATGTCGATCTGAACTGTCTTGACACCGAAAATCAATTAAGGCCTTACTGAGCTTTTTGCGTTCCAGTGGCTTATTGAATAGGCCACTGGCACACTCTACTCCCGCTCTACACCGACCTTTTGCTTATATTTTTTTATCGCGCGCTTGCTCTTCTCTCCGCTTTCCTTTTCATCTTTCTTTCCCTTTCCCCCTCCCCTTAGTGTAGGCTAGCAAACCGGATGCTACAATTCTGGTTGACCTCCCTGCCTTTCTCTCGTTTTATTATCTCTCTCTCTCTCTCTCTCTCTCTAGGTATGTCGAGTGTGTGTGCGCGTGTGAGACCGGGCGGCTGAACATAATGACAAGCGAAATACAGCACGATGAGGATGGGGCCGGGTATCGCTATCGCGTTCAACACTCAAAGGCGAAGCTTCAGCGTGCCCAAATTTTTTCATCATTATGTACCCACTACGCGCCCGTAAGACATATAAACCATCTTGAGCAGCAGAACGAGACAGGACAACAGAAAGGAGCAGACGAGCACAGGCGCAAGCTAACAACTGATTTTATTGAAGGCAATACGCGCACATGCGCAGCTGCACGCTTTGGTGCTACCGTTTCTAATGATAATTATTAGTGATGCCTAAGGCTATGCAACGAGTGGGCTTTTAAGTTACCCACTCGTTGCGCCATTCACATGGTGTGACGCTTCGCGCGATTCTGCGCTTCTGCCGCACAACATTACATGTGCTAACGCGACTCTTCGCACTTTGTACCACATGTATTCGCCGCGATATCGGACTATAGGTGGCAGCACCGTCGCCACGTTTGTGTGGATAGGCGGTCGGCGGCGCGTACACAAATGTACACAGCAGCGCTTCGCCGTAGGCGGTTTGAGTCGATTGTCGGCGAATAAAGCGCGTTGACTGCAGCCTTATGGCGCTGTATTCGCCCTTCATTGCCACATTAATGCACGAAATCGGCCTAATGTCCCTATTACGTGTGAGAGAAGCGCGATCTGCCAATCAGTGGGGTACTGGCTTTCGGTCACATTCGTGTATTGCACTGTGCTCGATGTTTTTTCATGCATTATTTGCATGTGTTTAAATTGTGTTTTGCCTATACCACAATATAAATAGTGTTGCGCGACTGAGCCAATTATTTACTTCTTGCTCTAGCGTCTACAAAAAAAGAAAAAGTAGCCTGTATTTCTGCGTAATTAGATGAAGTAGAACTTTGTGCACTCTGCTTTTCTGTTTGCATGAATACGCGTACTGCTATAGAAATGCGTGGCTTCGGGTCTTTTTTACCGCTAACCGGCCTCTGCAGAAGCTAGTTCATGCTTTGTGGCAACAAGGATTTCCAAATCACCAACACTTAACGCAATGGTGTCGCTAAAAGTCTGCATTCACACCTCGACATTTAGTACCTTTTCTTTTCATTTAGGACGACGCCAAATACACTATGTGATGTGCTTGAGCGACAGTGGTAACCACATTAAAATGATTTTGGGGAATGGAAGGTACGATGGTCAGACCTAGCGCGATACCAACACGTGCATGTACTCGCTTATTACAGTGCATACAAGTCTAGTAAGGCTAAATGGTTATGTATATCGTGTAGGCATACGTACAAGCATTTGATAGTGTGCTAGCACAACGGAATAAGCTGCACGACGTACGCACACATGCGAACGCGGTGTGGCTAGCAAATGACGCAAGGAGCGATCCACACCACGGGGTTTCGTCCGCTCGCCGCTAGGTGCCGACTCTGCTCGATCTCGTGGCCAAAGAGGTTTGAGCACTGGCGTGGCTCTCTAGTAAAACACATATTTGCCAAGCAGTGGACCTGGGTTCAATTCCGCCTCCGACCCGCGATTTTTTATTATTTGCATTCGTCGCGATTTTTCGCTCACAACCAACGATGCCGACAGCAGAAATTCTGCGAAACGAGCTCTTTAAAAGAAGACGCGGTGGCTCGTGCTTAAGATGCTCAGGTTACATATGGGTGGCCACATGGATACGCCTTGATTAGCGTAAAGAACTTCTACTGTATCTCTCTCACGGATTTCACCTAGACTTGGGATTACCAGGTGTCGCAAGAGGCTCGACTGTATTTGAAATGCGATAAAACTTTGGTTTGATTTTTACGGACGCATAAGTTCCACTGCTACAAAGTCGGAACATGCCTTCGTAATATTATTGCGATAGCAATTATATGGACACTCTCGGCGGATTTTTGCCGTCGCCGTCATGTCCCGGATATGTATATGTATTTATATATAAATAAATGCCATAAATAAAAATATAGAGAAGAAAAATTTCCGAAGCGCTCGACCAGGGTTTCGAACGTGCGACACCTCGCACCGCAGCTCGCTGCCTTAGACAATTACGCCATATCTCTTTTTTTTTGATCATGGTATTTAATAGAATGCGTATGAAAATAGTACACAGTATCACAACAGTAGAGTTACACTACTACAGACACTTTCGTTCTCCAGAATACTAACGGTAGAATACAGACGCACGCGGCGTCGAGTGAAACGCACGGAACGCCACACGTGGCGAAATTAAAATTATACGAGACGCGGGCCATGCTGCACCGTTGCCCGCGCTGCGTTTGCGTCGTATTGCTGGCGGCCCACGCTAGTTCTCCATTTTGGGGTTCTAGCACCACCACGCGTGGCCAGTCGTCAGGAATAAAGTGCGTCCCGTGGCTCCTGGTGGCGCGAGCTAGTGGGAACGCTTTGGCTCTTGTAGACTTATGACACAGGAGGGGAAAAACGAGACGGCTGAGCCAGAATCACAGTATATATGTTACACCGCGACCAGAACCCTGAGTCTAAAATTACAGCGCAAACGCACAAGAAACCCACGAAGAAAAGAAACGTACGACACAAGCGCTGACTAACCACTGCTTTATTCTTTCATACGCCAATGCAAATATAAGCCCAAGGCAAACTTACCGCACATGCGCACACAACAATAGGTCTAAACCAAAACGTGTAACAAGGATGATGCGCTCGAGGAGGAGGAAGTCATAACTTTATTCCGAGTCCTGCGAGTTGGTGGGGCGGGCCGATGGCCCCGCCTAGGAGACGGCCAGGAGTCCTTGAACCCTGGCGGCTTCCTCGGCCCGCTGGACGGCCCAGAGCTGATCCTCGAGGGCGGAGCTGAGCAGCGCTCGATGACATTAAATTATATTCAGATGGGTGCAGGGACAAAGAAGTAACGAAGAAGTAAGAAGGACAAAGAAGTGTGCTTGCGCTGTAATTTTAGTCTCAGGAATATGTACCAACTAGTGCCAAATGAAGTTTTATCTAAGGGACCAGAATCGACGCCCGCACGGAACGCAAGCCATGGCTTCACGTGCTACTGCCAAGCGCCGTCTTTATTTTGTTGTGTTGAGGTCGCGCGCTCTGCGGTTTTGTTTGCCGCCTAAAGGAAGGCGCTGCAGGGCCTTGGGACAACGCGAGTGCAAGAGTCCGAGAGTGTATTGCGTTGTGCGCATGCGTCCTGGCGGCTCGCACATTTCTTGAGTCCCCAATTCTAAAACTGTCCAGTGTTTCACCGGAGTTGGGATGTGCGCCTTCGACTTGTACTTTGACATACAGGGCATGGTCGACCGTACTCACGCAATAGGAGATTTTCCTAATTCAGTCTGGCCACACTGATTTTTTTGCCGTCCGCCATTAGTAGGGCGTCATTTCAGGCAGTTGCATGGGCAGTGTCGGAGAGCCCACACTACAGCGTCTCGCTTACTGTTTTGGTGGTGATGTCGTGGTCCCAAAGTCTCGCAGTTATTCCGGAGACTCTTACGGAAGAAAAAGTGGAAGCCTACAGCGCCTCAAAAAGGTTAGCGAAGCACAACGATGAACGAAGTCACAAGTTTGCTGTCGGAAGCTACGTCCAAACCGCCTCGATCGAAACGTCTTCGTACACAGGGCTATCCCGAAAGCACTCAACGGAAAACTTTCGGCTCACGCGCTTCTCCAGCTGGCTACGCTCTTGTGCTGCAATGTCGAGCGCTCGCTCTGCTTTGTACAACGAACTTTTAGTGAGCTCCACTTCTTCGGCTTTTTTCTTTACTTCCGACTCTAATGCACGGACACGCGCCGTCATTACGTCGAGTTGTTCGGTGAGGTCGGAAATCTTTAGCGAGCACGCACAACCACACACCACGCCATCGATGCTGCTCGTTACCGATGTAGGAGAGCAGATGTCTACGTCGCTCACATCCGCGGTAGTCGATCGCCCGCCTTCGGAAGGCGCTGTAGCGCTGACGAGGTTAAGTGGTTCTCGATTTCTTGGCTTTTTTCTTGGTGAAGGCCTCGGAGCACTAAACGCGAAGATGCTGGGCACGGCATCTTGCTTCAAGAAACGACGGTTTCCAGCGACGTTTGGCAAGTAGTTTGCTTCAGTAAAATGCCTTGAACAAACTTTTGTGAACTTCGTCACGGTGAAGAAAGGGCCTTCGTCACGCTTAATAGCTATAATCCACCTTTTCCTCCAGTCCGTATCCTTCGGAAAAGAAAAAAAACGAGACCTGCAAGAAAAGGTAGGCATCAGCCGCGCACCGATTGTAAACAAAGCCGCGGGCAAGCGCGCTTCTGCTTACCTTCGACCCATCCTCGTCTCGAAATCCTCTTTGCGTGCACTGCGGTACACAGCAATGGGCTGGCATGCGCTGATCCTGTTCTATCGGAAACGGAAACTATTTGCGCAAACAGGATCGCACGCGAGCGTTCAATCTGAAGCGCGCGCACGTGTACTCTGACAGCGCGCGACCTACTAATGGCGGCTGAGAAATGCTTCTCGTTGCTGCCGACAGGTGGCGCTGAATTAGGAAAATCTCCTATTATCTCTTCAGGGGGGAGTTTTGTACGCCTTGTGCTTTCACCGCAAAGTTTGCGTTGAAGCTATAGACCATACGAAGGTCACTTTGCTCGCTGCATCGGCCGCGTTTGTGTAAGGAGGGATCTGCTAGCTAGAGCCAAAGATGGGGTTAGTTGAAACAACTGTGAAAGTTCGCGCTCGTGCTATGTATACCTGTGCGTTTTTTTCGGGCCTCCTTGTTCGTGTTGAACAGCGCGCTGCAAGTGTCGAGCTGTGACATTTGTGTTCGCACTCGCCTTGTGTGTTTTCTTTTCCTGCGTCCTTTGTGCTTCAGCAGCGCGCAGCAAGTTTCTAGCTGCTTGCCGTTCTTCCTGTGACATTCTAATTTCTTGCTATCGCATTCATTGCTTCGCCCCTGAGGCGAAACTGACTTTTTATGGTAATCAGGAATTCAATCACCCTTATTTGTTCGCACACAGAGTAGATCAACTTGTTTTCTGAAAAACGGTGAACTGCAATGTGCTTAGAACGACGAGAAGTTAAATATATTCCGATTACATTTTTCGTTAAACTCGAAAGTTGTGCGCTGCTCCCGTTAGAAAGCAAAACATGTATCCTTATTTTAGCCATGTTTCAATGTACAAAAGCGGCTTATAGTTCCTTTAATCGACACGCATGCGCACGTAAGATCAATGTTAAAGGCTAGCGTGTGTCATACTACCCGATAAAATGACATAACGCGATTAATGTTCCCAGCGACGCAAGACACATCCGGGCCATCGCCACTCCTCGCTAGTATTCGCTTCCACACTGTAAGGGTACGCTCTGGCTTCGCCTATTTCTTAAGCTGAGACGCAGGAGCTCCATCCACACCACAACACGACACCGCTTGGGCGAGATGACTTTCTCGAAGGGTGCCGGGGATGCCCTGCTCGGCGCTGAGGTCTTGGAGGGAAGAAGGTCTCCTCGGTGCACCGTAGCACTTCCTTGCACGGCGCCTTACAGGGCACTCGCCCTCACCCCTCATACCATCAGCTGGACGGTCTCCATGAAAAGGCAGAGCGACACTGGCCATTCTTTCTTGCACGTGTAGCATAACCCTATTCCAAACGTCAGCATTACGTATTGCGAAATTTTCAACCATGGAGTCGTCCATTTTCTCAGAAGCGTCGGTGCAGAGACGAGCAACTACTTCGTAACAAGTGAGAGCAAACCGGTCAATGAGTGACGTTACAGTAGAAGGCAGCGCTGGCTGAGATAGAGGCAGCGTCTGCGTTTCTCTGTCGCAGGCGGCCACATTCTTTCGATTGGCCGCAGTTGCCGTCGAGAAGACGCGCGAAGTGTCCCACTTTCTCGTCAAAGAGTTCTTCACTGAGTTTTCTCTCCTCGGAAACGGCGAGTTGAGAGCGTCGAGCAAGACGTTCTCGCTAGCAGAGACAAAAACTTCCCTCAGCTCTTCCGCGGTCGCTGTCGTTTCAATTTTTTCAGGGGGTAGTATGCGGTACACGGCACAAAGTAGTATGCGGTACACGGCACAATTTTTTCATGGGGTAGTATTTTTTTCAGGGGGTAGTATGCGGTACACGGCACAAAGGTCAGTGCAAGCCCATCCTTCCTGAAGCGACGTTTCGCACGCGTGGTGGCGCACTAGTCTTCGTCTTTCGACGGCGGGCAGATGACGAGTTGTCACGGTTTCTTCGATGCAGTGCAGGCGATGACGTGTGACTCGTTCCACGCAACTGCACGTGCTGCGAGGAAGTCTGTCAAGGGTGTAGGTACACTCACTACGTCGGCGCCGTTGGTTTTCGGCATCCCATAAGCTTCGGGAAAGTCTAGATGGAATCGTAGTTGTTTTACGGCTTCGTGGAACGCAGCGCGTCTGACATGCTGCTTTGTTGTCCTTTTCAACGCTAGTGCTTTTCGCGGATCCCCGGTAGTATTCATTGTTCTCTGTCTGATGACGTCCGCCAAAGGCCGAACACTGCTCACGGCTTCGGAGTTGCGGTGAAACACAGTCATGCGACGCGTAGCAATGCTCCGCGGGTGTTGCACCCGCCGCGATATGCTTTGTAGAGAGAATGGACCGCTTACGGTTGGCGTCACCGGCAAATGCGTCAGGTGTGGGGCTTTCCGAAGTTGGTTTCATCGCGTCATTCAGGGGCGCATCCGCTTGAATAGCGGATGATTTGGTTTTGGGGACACGCGAGCGACGGGACCACTGCGCACCAGTTGTAAGGACTGGAATCTGGGAAGTTGATCTTTGTACACGTGCGTGGCACTGCATTTGGTGGCCTGATCCGCAGTCGCAAAACGCGACCGGCACTGCTGACCGATCAAGTAAGGCACAGGGTCATCAGTGTTGCACAAGCCCGAGATTTTGATGATCGGCGCGCTGCCTCCAGAATCTGTCACCTCGGTCTCGTAGACTTCAATGCGAACCGAGTACTCGTCGGTGAAGCTGCCGTAGTCGTCCTCGGGTTCAAGCGTGCTGCGGCTGCCCATGGCTGCACAGTCAGAAAGTGCGGAGACCAGGCTCAGCAGCAATCACAAACCGAGAACTGGGCTCTTCTTCTTCTTTTCGTACTGGCTCGCGTTTGGCCAGAGAACGAGCAGCGCTAACAGAGGAGGCGAAACGAGCAACAGCTGCATGAAGCTTGAATATTTTATCCGGCAGAGGTAACTGATTGCCTTTTAAAGACGATAGTCTTTCTTGGGGAACCTAAACGCAGAAATTTTGGTCTGTCTTTCTGTCTTTCTGTTTGTCGGCACGTCACCCGTTTCAGCCAACCGGCCAAAGTTGAACCACTTGCTTACCGCCCACCCATCTTGAACTGCTACGGCTGTTCATACTTGTGAACGTTGTCGATCAAAAAGTAAATATTACGCATATCTGAGGCGTAACATCATTAGGTAAGTATTAGGTAGTGTGTTCCTTTAATAGAAAATACATAGATACGCAATTTTAAAGACCTTGATGGTATGCGTTTAACGTTGAGACAGTAACGCGTTTATTAAAAGATTGCCACAGCTGAAGCGATCAGCGGTCCAAGCCGAGCAAGCGCGAGCGCCAACAACAACCGTCTTCGTCTTCTTCTTTCGCAGGCGTTCTTTTCTGCGCCCTACCATGTTACAAATTACTCCCCCGCGGAAAAGGAGCCATCCTGGCGACCTAAGGAACAGGTACAACTGGTGGGTCATAATGCGGCTTCAGTCGATCGATCTGAACAGTCTCGCGGCCGTGACGACGGCGGTCCGTAGATGATTGAACAGGCTCAATCATATAGTTAACTGGGGATGCTTGACGTAGGACGCGGTAGGGGCCTTCGTACTTAGGCAGTAGCTTTGTGGAAAGGCCAGGAGCGGAGGAGGGAACGCGAAGCCACACCAACGTTCCAGGCGAATACGACTAAGGAGGCAGGTTTTCGTCGTGACGGTCCTTCTGGCCCTACTCGCCTTACAATGTTACAACCCTAGTTTCTTAAGGTGCGCTGAAAATGCGACTGCGCTGAAACTTGTCTTCATGCGTACCCTCTGCACAAGCTCATGTTGTGCTGCGGTTTTGGTTCAGTATTGCATTGTACGAATGACAGGGGGCGCCGCTGTGGCATTCCTGTTTTACCCAGGCGACGTGTAAGTAAGAGAGTTTGTGGAGAGTACTCGTTGAGTGCGGACGTTTCTTCTCCTTCGGCGCATCGCGCCAAACAGCGTGTTCGGGCTGGCCGGCGTCCCCACCGGTCGCGTTGGTCACCGCCGGTCTTCGCCTGCCGCTGCGCCGGGACTACCAGCCCGCAACACAGCACTCATGTTTCCCGACGTATTGCCAGATAGCGTCCATATCTCACGCAGCGCCTCTTCTATCGTCTTTACACGACATTTGCAGCGAAGCACGCAGATACACGGCCAATGTTTTGGAATGGAGTTATGCATCAAATAGTAAATTGGAAACATTTTGCCGCAGTCATAAAATTTGACTATGATATAGAGGTGACGTAGATAATATAAGACGTTGACTTCTACTCTTCTTTGGTAGTTCCTTGGAGCACTCTGTTCGCTGCAGGGGTCCACAGCCAATAGGAACGATGGAAGTCCGTGAACCTGTGTTGCAGGGGCGTAGCCAGAAATTTTTTCCGGGGGGGGGGGGGGGGGGGTTCAACCATACTTTATGTATGTTCGTGCGTGCGTTTGTATGTGTGCGTGCCTATATACGCAAGCAAAACTGAAAAATTTCGGGGGGGGGGGTTGAACCCCCCCAAACCCCCCCTTGGCTACGCCCCTGCTGTGTTCAACCGGGCATTGTCTGCTCAGCGTTTGGATGGCGTCTGCGCGCCCGCCAAAAACCTTGCTTCTTTCGCAAAATCGAATTTTATTTTATAGGTAGCGTTTTGGTGACTCCGTCAGCGCCATTTAAAATGCATTCACACGACAGGCAGCTCTTCGCCACAATTCATCATCTTTCAAAGAACCGAGGTACCCACTAGGCGTCTTTAAGGCAATAGACGCACCTACCTAGCTGCACACTTTGTTAATGCTGTGGCTCGTGATGATAATTATGGCCGAGCCCTTTGTAATGTGAGGCAAGCCTTTAACCCACAACTCGTTACTCAGTTCACAATGTATGACACCTAGTGGGATTTTACTCATCTGTCGGGCAATATTATATCTTAACGTGATTCCTCTACCGCCTGTTCGGGGTCGTCTTGCGAAGAAATTAGAATCATCGGCGTTTCTCTGACATAGAATACTCTACTGCCACGCACAGTGCCTGGGTTCGATTACCGCTAGAACCCAGTCTTTTTTTCTTTCTCATCCCGCGCGATAGCTGCGACGAACAGTGGCGGCGGGCAAGGTCACCAAAATTGGCTGTTTGTGATCTCATAACAGTTTACGCTGTAAAATGATTACAAAAAAGTTACTGAACCTTGTGGCATTCGTGAAGCCACGGTACAGCAAGTACTGTATCGACAGTGAAGCTGAAAGGGTACGTCACAGTGCTCCTGCCTGCCATTGGGAGTTCAATCCAGTTGAACCCGTATACGCACAGATGAAGCCAGGTGCGGCAGCCAGCAATGTCACGTGTAAGCGGACAGATGTGGAGATGCTCCTGGTGTAAGGTTCCACAAAGACAACAGCAGAACACTGGGCGAATGCGGTTCGGCATGTGATCGACACGGAATTAGCCACCACGGGATATGGTAGTACAATTGCGCATGTTCAACCCATGATCATGCATCTGAGCGAAGATGACATGGTCTCTGACAACTGCATGTCTGGTTCAGATGCGTTTCAAGAAGTCTAAGGCTTGCACTACCGGTGACACCCCCACCCCTTCAGTTAAGGTAAAGTGCTCCATTTCGCTTAAGTATGTCCGTTTCTATACGGATTCTGGAGGAGCCTTCATACATAGCCCTAAAGCAATGCCGCTTGTGTGTATTTTATTTATTTATTTACAATACTGATACTCTCCTTCGACAGCGTGGCAGTGGTAGTCCGGTCTACGGGCTTTGTATATAAAGACAGATCGTAAACCGATCTGCCATCGGGGATGGAGTGGACTGCTTGCAACGCACTGCAAGTAGACAACCGGTCTGCGCTCGTGGCGTTTCTGAATGTCTCTCTCACTTGTGTCTTCTGACGCAGTTCAAGAGAGTTTATCGTAAAACGAAAAAAATATTTAGACCTCATTACAAAACACAATTACAAAGGTGCAATGATATTTCATGATTCATTTCGAACATTAATGTTCACGCCAAAGTGGTCCGCCAATAATTGTTCCTCACAAAAAGAGGCCCCAATCATCTTGAGATTTCGAAGTTCGTATTCAATGGACAGACGCATACGTACCCCGACAGTGCCTTCCTCCCTCTTCTTTCTTTTGAATCCCTGCATCCCTTTCCCCCAGTGTAGGGTAGCAAACCGGACGCGCGTCTGGTTAACCTCCCTGCCTTTCATTCATTTCCTGCCTCCTCCAAAGTCCGTTTTGGGCGATGTCGTGCCCTTTGTACACTCTCCCCATACAATACCAGAGCCCTTTCTCTCCCCATCTGCTGCCTTCCATGTTGCTTAGTCGTTTAGTCTCTTTGAAACCAATTTTCAAACCGTTGAAGTTGCTGCAGGCTTCAGCACACCACGTCTGCATGTCGTACAGTAAATTATAATCCGTACTTTATTACACTCAAACCTCATTATAAGTCACATCTGCCACGGAAATAACTTCGTTATATTCGAAAATTCGTTATGTTTATTTGTAATACTGTATGTGATACTAGACTTCACCTACTTTGTTATAACCGGTAATTCGTTATATCCGTGTTCGTTACATCGAGGTTTGAGTGTACTGTTACACCACGCTATTTTTAGGCGTAGGGTAAAATGTAGGGTAATAAAAATAGTTGTGTAGGGGTAAAGTACGGTAATTTTAACCGCGACGTAGGGTATTTTCCAAAAATTGGTTCGCAACACTGCTGTACATGATGCGACACATTGCCTCGGAGGCAGACAAATGTTTGTCCAGAAAAAGTGGCACTCTCGTACGAGCAGGTGCCTACGCTGTTTCATACACCAGCTGCAACGCAATGGCAGCTAGCGAGACTTCTTGCAATAGATGCGTTCGCACCAAGAAATAGTTCAATTATTTTACCACCCGTAATGTGATCTTTTTTGTTTTTAGACTGAGTAATAAATGAAGATGCTGTGTGCCTTAGAAATAAACAGACCCCATTATATATACGGTTGTCAGTATGTTGTTCCGGATCGCTTAGCGTATCTTTATTTTCGCTTCGTGGCCTCCGCGATCAGTTCCGGTAGCGCGCAGCCAGAGCCCATCGCGGACGCCACGTTTAAGACGACGAAATCCTAACGCAAGACACGCGGACTTACACATTTCGCTGATCGAACACCTTGCATAGCTTCCACAGCATTGCACCGGATGTATGAATCATAGTATAGTACTATCTCACGCCAGTCCAATCAGAAACCTGTCCACTGCGACAGTGTTGTCCTGTATGGATGCTGCGATGAAAATCTAACAGCACAAAAAACCTATATATAACCAATATTTTCGATGGGTGCTGGGTCCTTTCATTCAAAGGGCTTTGTGCAATAAGACGAAAGGAAAAGAACATACCAGTACTACATCATCAAAGTCAACTCCTTTATTAAAAAAAAAGAAAAAGAGGGGGCAATATTTTACTGTCATGTATAAGTAACCACTGTATGCGAGAACAACAATACAAAAAAGAGAATCTATGAGAAGACACAGGCATCGCCAAATTAGGCCATCTGTACCATAAACGGAGAAGCCGTTTCTTTTAATGTCAGAAGACACTGTTTCGTTGCAGAGACCACAATATATGGGTCAAACCTTTACAAAGCACGCTGAAACACAGCAATAGGAGCCATGCCTTTTCACCAAACTACTACGCGAAGACTTGCACCCCAACAGTCGCTTTGTAGATGGTTCAAGGAGCAAGCCCACAGGCAAACAAAGCCAGCACGGACAATCGCTAATGTTGATAATTCACTGCCACTTGGCAGCGTCGTTTGAGACTTTATGTATATTAGGCAAAACTGCACACTGTCGAGCGATGCCGGCTGGTACAGCCGAGACCCGCAGAGGATGCTGTTGTACACGTCACGTTGACAATGTTTTGATGCCAGCCAGGACCCGGACATAACTTAACAGTGCAGTAACACAACATTGATTACATCATCTGCAAGCCTTTCCTCCCTACGTGTAAAGAGTGAGAGCGAGTGTGACTGCTACGGGTGGCATGAGTTCTGTGCTTTACATTCCCAAGCTCTCTGTACAAGGGGGCAATTACTACTGGTACTACCTGCACAGGGTCCCGACCCGTGCCTCACCACAGCCATTGAAATGGGGCACAAGAGCGCTGCCCGACATTTCAGTGACGCGGCAGGAAAAAAAAAATAAGAGAGAAAAGAGAGAGACACAGACAACACATGTCGATGACGAGCAATGCACCTCCCCCCCTTTGTAGGCCAGTGTTCTTCAAAAGAGAGTCTTCACAATAAAATGAGGGGAGGAGGCTGCAACTCTGCTCTCCCCCGTGCTTCAGCCGGAGCGCCCCGCCTCCGCGGGCCTCCTTGACAACGGGCGAAGAGCCGCTCCTCCTCCACCACCGGCAACAACCCGAACCCCCTCCTCCCCCACACCACAGGTGTGCGAGGCAGAAGTTGACTTTGCGGCGACAGGTCCTCCTCAACGGCCCCAGCCAAACTCCTTGGAGTCGTCCTCCGTTACGTCGCCGTAGCACCAGAGGTTCAGCTGCGCAAGTGCAGGGCACAGGCACAATAAGCGCAAGCAAGCCCAAGCATTTGACTCATTTAATGCAGAAAATAAAGACTGGAAGGACAGAAGGTTGCGCAAGATGGTAGAGATTCATTGTAGAAGTAAAGCATGGCCGCAACAGGTAAACGCACAGCACAAATGCTAACTATCCTTATTAGAGGTCCTAATGTTTGTACAATCAGCTTGATTTCATGCATATTTACAGGAAGATTAATTCATTTAGCTATTCTGCTCTTCCAAAAGCAACTCGCCTTTAGAACAACCTTCCTAACACCATTAGTTCCGAGCGTGACCAAGATTTCAGCCATCTTCTAACAACACATTTGTTAAAATAATTCTGCATACCCTAAAAATTACACAGTTCTTTTCATTGTATCTTTCATCATTTAACTGCAATTTTACGTTAAATAATCTTTTCTAACAGCCAAGTTATGTTGTGTTAATTCTGTAATTATGTTTGTCTTTTATTGATCAAATTTTATTGTATAATGAGCTGTGATGGTACAAAGTATTATTTCTTGCCTCTTCGGTTTCTTTTGTTGTATAATGTACAACGCAACATTAACTTGCATTCCCACATATGTTACTGTAACCTTTTTTTTGTTCTCACTTCTGCATATATTTGCACCTCTTCCAAATGTTTTGTAATTATTCTAATAAAGAATTTTTGGGGGAATTCGTCAATTTCGTTATATACAGGTTTAACTGTATAGCCGGTCCTGCACTGTAAGTGGTTACATTACAAATGGTCTGAGCTGTAGTACATCTATTCGTTAGATTCGAATACTCTGAAATTTTGGCAACTGCAAACTCATGTCAGAGTGAATTCAATTACTATAATATTCGTTTGAACATTCACGCCGGCCTAGTGGTTAAGGAGAGAGGATGACTGACCCGCTTGGCCTTAGCCGAGTCCCTGGCGGCCACGTAGTCCTGAAGCAACTCCTGGAGGTGCCGGTCACGGCGCTCCTCCAGCAACACCCAGCCCTCCTGCAGCAGGGTCTTGCCAATGTCGGTGCCCGACGGGGTGAGCAGCGTGACAAACTCCTGGCCACCCACGCGGTACTCCACGTTGAGCTGCAGCTGTGGCTCACCTGACACTTCGTCCTGGAATGCCTGCACGGCATCCTGTGCCTGCTCGGGCTGCAAAATATAATGCAGTAAGGAAACAGGGACCATTCACCGATGCCACCTGGGCAAGCATGTAGACAAATTACATCACTAGTAACAAGAGACACACAGTAAAACCCCATTACAACTAAGCCATATCTGACATGAAAACATATTCATTATATAAACATACCGTGCAACCTCATAAAGTATACTGCAAGAAAACTTTGCATGTGATCATACGCAATCACATGCAGAGAAACTACGTGCCAACTGATACTATGGCTTACCCAAAAGTAAGAAATATGCAATTACCTGCATGTAACACGAAATATGTTGACAAGAAAACCAAGAAACATTTTTATTCTGTGGAATAGGATGCCGGAAATCCATCACTCTCGTTTGCTCTTTCAGCGGCCTCGCAGCAGTAACTGCAGTTTCAAAGCCAGCTAAGTGGAAGGCTGATTTGTCCATGAAACCTCATCTCATCCAGTGCTCGCGCAGCTTCCTCTAGTCAGGGACATGGCACATCCTCCAGCTGGTTCGAACCGAAGAGATGATTGACGCGGCAGAGGTGAGGGCTCCAATTATGCCTTTCGGACCTGCAATTTGGGACAGTAAGTCCAAAAAATCGGACGCCGAAGAGTTTCAGCGCCCGAAATTTCAGACATTCTTATACATTGACGTCTATGGGGCTGGTGACGGTGCCGCGAAAGCGTCCAAATTTTTGAGCATGTCCGGAAAATCGGGCGTACGAAAACTTGGCAGTTGACTGTATTGCACAAATATTGCACATTGTGTGCACTTCTGCTGCATCCGCCCTATGGAAGCTGGGCTCCGCAATGGTTCCAATAACTAGTTCCGCGATGCCTAGTTCGAGCTATGCATATGCATACAATGTATACCGTTGTATACCGTAGAACCTTGTTGATACGTTTCCGCTTAGCATGATTTCCCGGCCCTACGCTCGCAATCGCCAAAACTAAAATAATCCAACAGAGCTACATGTTAATGCGTTCCGGTTAATATGTTCCAAAAAAATGATTGTTCGGCAGCAACGTTCAGCACCGCGGCAAAATGCAGTCGTATGATACGTTCTGCAGCCAAAAACTCTCATTCAGGTGTGCAGAAAGGCACCTCTCATGTACTTGTGAAGCGCCGCTGTGCCTAATTTCCCCCCTCTGTGCCTTCTCTGAATTACTAGACCGTCCCCCTTCATGTCTTCTACGAATTGCTTGATTTCACCCTCAGCCTTTGCCTCAGCTCTCTGTCAACCACACACCGACCCGAAGTAGGCGGTCACGCTGGTCTACAAATCTTCAAACTGCTTTCAAAAAAGAAAAAAAGTGTTTTCTATAGCACAGTGGTTTCATTCTGCGATTTCGTTGAGCACTGTAAACCCTTCATCTGCAGCACGGTACGTAGATACGTACTTGTTCCACACACTTTTGTTCAGACCCCATGGCTACAACAGCCTGGGGAACATTGCAGAGCTAACAATGCGGCAAAAAGAATGGATGCTGTCCAACATCTCCAGTCCACCATGGTTCGGTACGAGACCTACGAAAGCGCACATGGTGCACTTGCCATCATCGCTACACAACACGCCTCACCACGTAACCATAGTAGTGCCGCCATGTGCCCAGTGCGTATGGCCGATAAGACATCATTTCCGCCACGCTTTTCTCCCAGAGCGCAATCATTTTCTGCCACCGCACGGCACACTTCCTGACAGCATGCATTTTTGTCTGGCTGGACAGTTCCGCCTACCTGCCCGTCACCAGAGCCTGCCAGGACAAATTTGTTCGGGAAGATTTCTGGAAGGCTTCTGGCTATCAGGCGCCAAAAAGAGACGATGCGCACTCACTGCCATCATTTTAAGGACCCGACGGATCACAGTACGGGCACTTGGGGACTTCACCTTCGGTTGCCATTACGACGGGCGTTATGTTCTAAAGCCCGTTTCGCCACGCGAGATGGTGAGATTACGAGTGGCGGCGAACATACCGCCACATGTCTCAAGTTAAAAGAGAACGCTAACTGATCAGCACGTGTGCGTGACGTAGTATGCGATAGCCATGAGCAGCTGTCTCTTTTGGGGACTACCACTTTCGCGGCGAGATTTCGCATCGTGTTGTACCTCGATTCTTGCATGCACTGCACAGAGTTCAACTTGCTAAGCCGTTAGCGGCACGGCAGTTTTGTTTATGGATGAGGCGAGTCGCTTGATCTTGCGAACATACGAGATCGTATCCCAGCTGCGTATGCTTGAGAATATCGCTTCAGCTCTTCGGCAAACCTACCCACGTATTTCCAAGCGGGCCATGCAGAAAGAACAGACGCTCACGCGGGACAAAGTTTCATTTGCTGCCACGGCGGTAGCGTTTGTTTACGTTTACGCTGGCTGTCCCATCGTTCGATTTTGCTATCTTCAGGCATCTTCGGGTGTCTCTGGATTTCAACACATGTGACCACGACATTGTTTCCTGGGAAGTCCGAAAATCGAAGAGTCCCTCTATGTTTCTTGAAAAATAAATGCTTTTTGCCCCTGCACCTCAAAACGGTCTTGTCAGCCTGAATTTTTACTGTATTCGGATTACAGTCGATCCCGGACATATCGAACTCGAAGGGGATCGCGAAATAGTTCGATATATCGATAATTCGAAATACGAAATATGCGTATTTAAGGCTTTAATTAAAGCACTGCAGGCCTCGACACAGTTTTCTGAAATCGTAAAAAGAGCGAACATGACTATTCGCTTACATATGCTAAAGAACAAGGCGAGAACTTCTTTTGCAAGTTAGCGCACTTTATTTCGCATGAAAAAAGTCTGTCAACTTGTCTTGTTTCTTGCGCGCCGTGAATTCATCAAGTCATCGTCAATATTATATAAGCTTTCCAAATAAGTAAATTCAGCACCTTCCGCCACAACAGCGGTGATCGACGCTGAACGCTGATGCGAGCTCTGTAGCGCGGTAAAGGGTTTAGCGATGGCAGCGGCGGCTGGCATTTTCAAACCGCACGGGTCCATTTCCGCAGCACCGGCAACATCAGCTATGATCTCGGCATCGATGCAGTCAGAAACAGCTACGTCGTTATCTGCACCGACGAAGTCACTCGCTGTGCTCCCGTCCGATACGGAGCCCGGAGACGCTAAGTCGCAAAATTCACTCACGCACCGTACGCCGTAGTCGGCGGTCATGACGCGCCCGAAGTCGTCACCTGGCACCAAGGCCCATAAGGAAACGGTGCACGACGGTGCTTTACTTGATGTCGTTTCAAGCACCGGTCATCATTTTTATCGCTACGAGCGGGACAATGTTTAGTTCGACTCCTGAATAACGATTTATCAAGAACAAAGCGCGAAGTACACACAGTACACATTCTGCAAGAGACAACGCTGCACCGCTGCACGAAGAAACATTTCTCCACCGTCGACATGTTGGCGATACCGATGGCACTTGCGGCTTTGCAGAAGGCAGCCGCTACTTTCGCGAGAAATGCGAAAAAAAAAAGCGTAGCCTCTGAGATCGGCGTTTTAAAACCGAAAACTAAAAATACGTCACGAGGTTGCGGATCTCGAAGGCCATGCTTTGTGGGCCCGCATGCCATCGTGCGTGAAGAGACAAGGAAGGGAATGCAAACATTACAACAAGACTGCGAAGTCGCTTCGAATTCTCATTTTGGTGCCCTCGGCAATCAGCCTCTTTGAAAAACACTAGCCCATGCGTTAAAAGCTGCGGACCGCGCGTCAAATATACCGGTGAACTGACAAGCGCTGCGCAACGAACTAGAGCAACGCAATTTCGTCACCTGCGCGCGACAAGGGATTGGAACTTATAAGAACGCGGCCGAAAAAATGATCAATAGTTGTTAGGAAAAATGCACTTTCTGGGCTTTGGCGCGGGGCAGCGTTCGATATAGCGGATGTTTCGCTGTGCGGGAGTTCGATATACGTGCACAGCAACCCCATACTTTTGCATGGGAAATTCAAGGGGATTTCTCAACTGTTCGATACAGCCAATAATTCGATATATCCGAGTTCGATATATCCGGGATCGACTGTATAAGTTTTCCCGGACAGTACGTTTATTTTTCTTCTTTTTTTTCGGAAACTTATCAACGAGGTTCTACTGTACCTGGAATCTTGCAAAGTCCATACATAATCAGTTGACCATAGGAGCACGAGACTGCAGCCAAGGACTATGATAGGCATTCAACAAGTGAAAAGTACACATTAGCTGACATGCACACAATGTACCGTTACGGCTTAGTGGGTAACAAACCATTAACTTAAAGGAAAAGATGGTAACCAATGCATTAACTAAAAGGAAAACAAGCTCGGGGATTCAACTTAACTACGTTCAAATAGAAACTATGGCTTATGTGGGTCTAATGAGATTCCACTGTATATTCGTAACACTGTCAATAGCAATACAATTCCTTTTACTTTGTCATAAAAAAAAATTCACTATACCTGGATTCGTTATCATGATTAAACTCGGCGCAACAGATACGAGATACAAACAAAGAATACACGAGGACAGGCGCCGGACTCTCAACTGATCCTTATTCAGGTGGACACACTCATATACATGCACGTGGTCACACACACAAAAAAAAAACATGCAAAGGTAATAAAAAACATGCAGGGTTCTATCACGCTTGCCTGCTCAAATACAAAATTTCTTTTTGCTGCAGGGCGATGGATGGAACGCTGATACATGAGTTGCTGTTATGAATGTGAAAAGCCTCTATTATCTCGCGAGTTCCCTGTTTATTATTCCTGGCGATGATGTTGGTTTTTTCAATTTGAGGGGCGCACCCGCACTCTCTGCAGTGCGCGCCTATATGTAAAGGCCATCGGTGCTGCAATTGGCCTCATGTTCCTTAATTTAACACTGGCGCACCTTCTGGTTTGTCCTATGTATACAGCGTTACAAGACATGGGAAGCTTATACACAACCTCCGTGGCGCAGTCAGTGGCTGGGGATCGGTGGTTGACACCGCATCGTGCAGTCTCCTTCTCATTTCTTTCTCTTGCCTTTTGCTGACACGTGTGCATATTCGTTCCATCTGATTAAGCACTGCAAAAACTACTTTAACACCGAATCGGCCTGCCACATTCTTCAACCCTTGCGACAATTTATGCACATATGGTACTACAGCTATTTTCTTGTTGCTTTCCAGGTTTTTGTTTTTCTAGTCTCCATTCCCTTCAGTCTTCATTAATCTGATTAACTTTTCACATGTTCTGGTTACTACATGTTCCGGGAAACCGGTGCACTCCAACAGGCCAACTTGCCTAAACACGTTTTCCTTAATTCTATGACAACATGTCTTCTGGACAGCCGACCTCAAGCATAAACTGGCAATGCCGTCCTTCACTACTTCTGAGTGGGCTTATGAGTAATTGAGAAGACCGTTTTTGGAGTGTGGCCAAAATTCCCAACATACATGACCAGGCGTCACGAAAATCGCCAAATCAAGAAATCTTAATTTCCTGCTGCTCCGGAACCTCATGCGTGAACTTTAGGCCCATGCCTTCCTGCTTGAACAGCTCTAAAATTTCATTCATTGTTATTGAACAACGACTCTCATCTATGAGCACTAAATAATTGTCTATGTAACAGAAAATCCTAATGTTCTGATGTTAGTATCTCATATACATTAGTATCTCGTTGTGACGTTGTATCTGGTGTCCATTGCACCGAGTCATGAAAACCATATTAACTTGCCCAACTATCAGTGTTACTGGATTCGTTATACGAGATTTGACTGGAGCAAGAAACACGTGTTGTAGAGAGGTATTCTGTTACATGCGTGATGCTACTGAGGACTTATGATTGGAGCAATTTTTCCAGCAGCAAATTTTCATTCTGGAGCACTTTGTAGTAGCGAAAATTTCCATCTTGGAGCACTCTGGAACAGGTAATTTTGCATCTGGAGCACTCTGGAGCAGCTATTTTACACTAGAGGAGCAGGCTGCATTTATACTCAAGCACCTGAATAATTATTATGGGGCTCTTACGAAGCGCTCGAAATATTTCGATGCATTGCAAATCTCAAGAAGAAAATAATCTCAGGAGCACTCCATCTTTCACTCAATAATGCAAAAATAATGATGTCATGCAGTTAAGTGTTCTGAAATAGCCTCTTCAGTGATTACTTTCGACACTAGCAAATAAGCAGATTACTGGATCAAAAAATTGATACTTTATGAAATAACACTCTAAATAGTACAGCTATGTGGTTATCAAACACCGCGACATACAACAGTGCCTCAATGCCAACAGTGGCAATCAACAATACAACAGTGCCAACAATGCCAATAAACACATACAACAGTGCCAATAAACAATGCATACGCTGGCCAGGACCGGGGTATACGTCCGAATTATTCGATCTTCTGAATTAACGAGGGTCAAATTAACGAGCTTTTACTGTACTCACAAAACAGTCAAAACATCACTGGGAGAGCCAGAGTAGCCAATAAACAAGTCATATTGATGACAATGTTGCAATAAGCTGCAAATTCAGATAGGCACTCACGGTTATTGTAAAACTGCATTAAAATACAGTTCCAAGACATTATCTGCCACAAATATTCAGTCACAGGCATCTATGCATGCGGGAAAATGGAACAAAATGGTTTCTGGTTTGAAATTATGGCATCACACGTTTTTTTTCACTCATGACTATGCACAAGGCTCATGGATTGAAATGCGACATCAAAACCTTTAGTATAAAAAGTGGTAAGTGTAATTGTTTGAGATTACTGCATCATGTCACTAAATGTAATATCATCTCCGATACAAGTGCCCCAGTCGAAATTACGCTGATATGACATGAAGACAGTGGTAACGAAGGTACGTGCATTATTTAGCCCTAATCTGGCATGTCTCAATCCGTGAGTGCTGTACAATGCACGTCTGTTACTACTTTGTACACTGCGCATAAATACCACCACCCACACAACAGCTCGTACACTTGAAGGTAGTGGCATAACATTCGCCCATTTAGCTGTCTTCGTGTCTATGAACAGGGAACAGTGGTGGACCACTTACATCTTTCGGAAGTGCCACCACAGCCAGGCTGTACTCCCTCGCGGCTGCCGGGATGTCTCGAATGCCGAGGGAAGGCAGGGATGCCAAGGATGAGGGATCCACTGTGTCTCTCTGCACACACACGAAATGCAAACTTTGTTTACTTACTCCTACATAGTGCAGCCCTGATGGGCTATTGAAGGAGCGGATGTGAATACAGAATACTGAACAATAAAGACCACATGAATACAGTTAAACCTGCATATAACGAGCCTCCATACAACGAATTCCTCAATATTACGAAGTTTTAGATGCGAAGCATCTTATGGCGGAGCTCAAACCGGTGGTGTGCGGCATGACCACCTTTACTGCGCATGTGCAAACCCTCTCAACACACTTCCTCCCCACTCACCCTCTCCCATTTCACCTTTCCCCCTCACCACTCCCCCTCTGAAACGTGGGCTCGACATGCCGAAACGCTGCTTCGCATTGCCTCATGGTCCCCTTTATCGAGAGATGGTGTGCTCCCCTCCTGCACAACGCCGCGATGTGCGTCCCTTCCCCCTCTCTATCCTCTCCTAGGCTCCCCCCTCGTGCGCCTGAAGACCGCGTTCCCCGCTCGCCCTGTGAGAATTAACGGCAAGGCTAGAGGGAAGATACGACGCGCGTAGTGTTCTTCGCGTTCCACGACGCGAGGATGGTAGCATGCCCAATGAACGCCAACAGAACGCGATCGTGCAAGTGCTCCGGCTTCACATCGCCTCATGGTCCCCTTTAGCCGGAGATGGTGTAGTAATTTTTTTTCTATTCCCCACTGTTACTCCAAGGAAGCACATGTATTTCCTCTATGTAACAAAGTCGCAGCGGGAGACACCCTTGATATGACAAATTTTCGCCGCTGACAACCTAGGGATTTTGTCCCGAATTTTGTCATTTTGGTACGAGCAGGAGCCGCATGCATCTTCTGCAGTTACCCCGCCGATGAGAGCGCGAAGCAGTGTCGTTGCGCATGGCGCGCTCGAAGCCCCAGTGACTGCGAGGCGAGAGCTCGTTTTTGAGTGCAGGTGTGCGTGAGGTGGGCAGGCAGCTCCTCGAGTAAGCTTTCTTGCCGCTGCGGGCACCTGCGCCAGCGTGCCCCACAGCTCGCGGGTGCCACCACGCTAACCGCGCCCGCTTTCTTAAAAAAAAAAAAAAAGGCTTTTGCGTTGACAGCGCCACTATTCGATTGTTGCAGTAATCTTTTAGCTGCACTTCGTTAACGTGACACCAGGTGACGCCACTAAAAAAAATCCTTCCTCCGTGCAGTGCTGTTCGAGTTCGCGCTGCATATGGAGTTCGCTCTTCATTTTCGACAGCGTGCGCGCGTGCATGGTTTCACTGCGCATGCATAGAGCAGCCCCTGACGACATGTAGCTTTGTATTTTTTTTTAATGCGGAAAATTGTGTCGTCACTACCGAGGCAAAGTCAGATCAGGTGCTGATGGCAACTGTCCACGGCCACGGTGATGACTGATCTTCAGAGGTCGACTTGGCACATGCTTTGCCGTCTTGCGTAGCGCCGCAGTTCGAGAGAACGTGGCCTCCGAGACTGGCTCCAGCAGGCATGTTGTCGAAGCCAATCTCGAAGGCCACGGCTAGACGATTACGGAGCAATGTTGTATTGATGTCCTACGAACGTTCAGTATTGCCATACCTCACAAACAAGCAATAGTGCAAAATAACGCAGTTTTTTGCTGCTAAATAAATGTTTTCGGTGAGCTCTGCCTTCAATACCCCTTGTGTTTAATTTGTGGGTTTCTTCTAGGAATTTTCATGCTGAGACTGGATATAACGAAAACCTGTTTATAACGAATTTTTTTAGGGAATTTGTCAGCTTCATTATATCCAGGTTTAACTGTATAAACAAGCAAAATGAGACCGATGTTCCTACTATTCAATAGGTTCTAAGAATAAACTGGAAGGAAGAGAATGAGTAGACCCAGGCAATGAATTCCAGTTTTCGATTACACAAGGACGAAAGCTGTAAGTCGAATCCCACTATAACGAACTCCACTACAACGAAATTTCCATCACAACGAATAATTTTTGATTCCCCGTCAGCCACCTATAAGAAACAATGCGAAAAATGTCTCGTCACCACGAATACTTTTCCTCGGTACTTCCACTTGAACTAAGTTTTCGCGAGTGCTATCACATCAGGAAAAGGACCTTGCCTAGGATTGCTGTCAAATTTCTCTAGCAACTTGACCATTTCTCGTTGGCTTGTGACTTCCAGAGCCGTGCAGCCGCATCACAAGACCCTCGTCTTCATCGGAGACACGTTTTCTGCCACCACACACGCATCCCGGTAAATTTTACGCCATTGAGACGCTCGACGACAGGTCGTCCATCTGCCATGATGCTGCCGGCGGGTTTGATGTGTGTGCGGGCTGCGGTGGAATCGTTCTGCAAGAACTCCCACAATGTTTCTGACATAGCGCTCAAAACAAAACGACTGCTCATCGTCACTAGCCCTGTGATCATGAACGACAACCGCAAAGTTATGAAGGCACCCACGCCGTCCAAGCGTAACTACACTCAAACTTCATTATAACAAAGTCTCATCTGCCACGAAAATAACTTCGTTATATCCGAAAGTCCGTTATAAACATGTTTTGTAACACTGTATCTATGACAAGACTATTCTTCAATTACTTCGCTATAACCGATAATTCTTTATATCCGTGTTTGTTATATCGAGGTTTCAATGTACATTCTGCTGCAAGTGAACACAAATGTGGTCGTGCCGACGCAATATATTGACCACAAAAGTATGCGCGCACCCGACACGCACTGACCCAAAGCAATGCTGCTTGCCGCAACGCTGCGGACAAAACCGCGGTAGACATGATCAAGAATAGCATTAACGCAGTTCTGATGGCACGCACACGCCCAGCCTGCATGCACTGAAAAGGGAACTCTGGTTTGCTGCAATCGCTGCGCAGAAAACTGCAGTCGCTATCATCGCTATCGTCAATAGGGAACCCAAGCTCAAGTTTGCGGCGCGACAACAGCGCCGCGCCAGCCGCGCTGCGGCTCTGTCGGAAAGCTCTGAACCTGCGCGCGGCCGACTCAGCCCCTTTCACGGCAGCGGTAGCGCACGTGCGCACGCGTTCTTCTCTCGGTGCGGGTAACTGGGAGGCCGTCAGCTGGGTACGTTGAACCGAGAGGCTTGCTGTGCGAAGCTGCGCACTTCCACGATGGCAGAAGCGACCCTGCGGAAGCGCAAGCGTGGTCCGAAGTATTGCGGTTTAGTGGCCAGCCACAACAGTGCAGACAAGGCACATGATTCACGTGTTAAACTGTATCGGTTCCCGGGCGTGTCGCACGAGAAATAAAGGCGGCATGCGTGGATAGCTGACAGCGCTGTCTCGCCTTCTATTTTGGCTGTCTGAGTTCATCGCTTTTGTTCGTTCCGACTACCTGAATCGGTAAGTAACGGGGCGCATGCACGCAGCGACTACAGTAATGATTACTCGCTGTCTTCTCGCATTGTTAAAGTCCAGTTACGGTTGTAGGTGAAGCAACTTTGTGTTTTGATTCCCCGTGCTCGTGAGACCTACCCGTCGTTGTTGAACGTTCACATTCGCGTTATACCGTTAGCGTTGCGCGGTTGGTTGAATTCAACTGAACTCCGCACATTGTCAAAAGTTCGGCGCCTGCATTTCACGCGTCGGGAAGGCTGCTTTATCACGCCGGAACGGACGTCTGTGCATTTTCAGCAAGCTTTGACATCGTTCTGCAGGTTTGCTTTGTTTTTGTCACTTTATTGGGGTGATATATATTTAAGCCGCTAAATATAACTGGCACTTAATACATGCTTTGCAATTGCAACCTTGAAGTAACCACCTTCTGACTTTGTGCGATTTTCTAGCCGCGTTCACGCAACAGGTTTTATACGCCTGTCAAGTCGATATCATAAAAAGAGACTGCAAGCATGATGCGAGAGCTGAAAAAACGAGGCGAGCAGTTCATCTTGCTTCACAGTGGTTGAAGCTCAGCTAGCTGCCTCGCGTCTTAATCGGCGGGTGATTCTCCAGCGGCACGGTGGACTTGACTCAAACCTTCTCAGGAAGCAGTGCCATGGCCGTATAATCTTTTTTTCGCACGCCGCAAACGTTTGTTCACGAAAGTGCACGGCTGCTACTGTAAGCATGCCATATCAAAACAACAATCATATGATTCGTAGTCCACGCCGCAGAACATCGATAGCGTGTACGGCTTCATTTCGGAGTGCATGTGGACCATTATTCATCTTTAACATGACAGAATGAGACTTACCTCGAGGTATACAGTAAAACCTCGTTAATTCGAAGGCCTCTGGACCGAGAAAAATATCCCAATTAAGCGGGATTCCCAATTATCCGAAACAACGCGAAATCAAAGAAATCAGCCAGAAAACGTGATGTACGGAAGTCACACCTTTATTGTGGCAAGTCAGCCTACTTGGAGAAAAATTCCTCCATGCGTGACTGACGCGTTCGGTAGTTCCCAGCACTGAAAGTCATATTTTCCAGCCTGTCAATGAGGCGCAGCATCTCAGCCTCGCCGCCGTTGCACTCGACGAAGCTGCGCACAACACTCAAGGCATCGATGACATCCGCCAAAGGGGGTGCTCGGGAGGGCTCGTCATCGCTGTCAACATTAGAGGCCGAATCGGTCGATCTCGCAGCTATCTCGCTGTCGATGTCGGCGTAACACGTCTGCACTGTGCACTCGACATTTGCGTACTCGGAGAATCCGATTGGAGTGCACTCCTCGTCCGCGTGCAAAGCCTCATATCGAGCGCAGAGAGTCTCCCCTTCTTCATCAAACGGGCAAGTGACAGCGGTGACAGCAAACTCAGCGGAGGTTGCCTCTTCTTTCACAAAACCGGCGTGCTCAAAACACCGTCGAATAACGGTGGCCTCCACCTGCCTCCATGCGTGAACAATGAGGCAAATACCACCGAGGAGGTCAATGTTATACTCCTTTCCGTTGTCATAGCAAAGGAGCATTCGCTTCAACAGATTGTAGCGATATATTTTCCTGGTATGGTGTATGACGCCCTGGTCCATCGGCTGCGATAGCGACGTCGTGTTCGGGGGTAGAAAGACCAGCCTGATTGCCTGCAGGTTCTGAATGTCGCCGTGAGCTGGGCAATTATCGACGACGAACAAAACGCTGCGCCCTGCGGCCGCAAACTTGCGGTCAAGGTGCCCCACGTATTCTTCAAAGAGTGCAGCCGTCATC